>NC_069500.1:955008343-955308343 GCF_027579735.1 Bombina bombina
AATAGAGCTGATTACTTTTTGTAATTTAGTTTAGGGTAGGGACATTTTTTTATTTTGGGGGGCTTTGTTATTTTATTAGGGGGCTTAGATTAGGTGTAATTATCTTAAAATTCTTGTAATCTTTTTTTATTTTTTGTAATTTAGTTTAGTGTATTTAATTATATTTGAGTTTAGATAATTATAGTTTATTTAATTAATTTATTGATAGTGTAGGTGTATTTGTAACTTAGGTTAGGATTTATTTTACAGGTAAAACATAATTTATGCTTACCTGATAAATTCCTTTCTTCTGTTGTGTGATCAGTCCACGGGTCATCATTACTTCTGGGATATAACTCCTCCCCAACAGGAAATGCAAGAGGATTCACCCAGCAGAGCTGCATATAGCTCCTCCCCTCTACGTCACTCCCAGTCATTCGACCAAGAATCAACGAGAAAGGAGAAACCAAGGGTGAAGTGGTGACTGGAGTATAATTTAAAAAATATCTACCTGCCTTAAAAAACAGGGCGGGCCGTGGACTGATCACACAACAGAAGAAAGGAATTTATCAGGTAAGCATAAATTATGTTTTCTTCTGTTATGTGTGATCAGTCCACGGGTCATCATTACTTCTGGGATACCAATACCAAAGCAAAAGTACACGGATGACGGGAGGGATAGGCAGGCTCATTATACAGAAGGAACCACTGCCTGAAGAACCTTTCTCCCAAAAATAGCCTCCGAAGAAGCAAAAGTGTCAAATTTGTAAAATTTGGAAAAAGTATGAAGCGAAGACCAAGTTGCAGCCTTGCAAATCTGTTCAACAGAGGCCTCATTCTTAAAGGCCCAAGTGGAAGCCACAGCTCTAGTAGAATGAGCTGTAATTCTTTCAGGAGGCTGCTGTCCAGCAGTCTCATAGGCTAAACGAATTATGCTACGAAGCCAGAAGGAGAGAGAGGTAGCCGAAGCCTTATGACCTCTCCTCTGACCAGAGTACACCACAAACAGGGAAGACGTTTGTCGAAAATCCTTAGATGCCTGCAAGTAGAACTTGAGGGCACGAACTACATCTAGATTGTGTAGAAGACGTTCCTTCTTTGAAGAAGGATTCGGGCACAGAGAAGGAACCACGATCTCTTGATTGATGTTCCTGTTAGTGACTACCTTAGGTAAGAACCCAGGTTTAGTACGCAGAACTACCTTATCTGAATGAAAAATCAAATAAGGAGAATCACAATGTAAAGCTGATAACTCAGAGACTCTCCGAGCCGAAGAAATAGCCATTAAAAATAACACTTTCCAAGATAACAACTTTATATCAATGGAATGAAGGGGTTCAAACGGAACTCCTTGTAGAACGTTAAGAACAAGGTTTAAACTCCATGGCGGAGCAACAGTTTTAAACACAGGCTTGATTCTAGCTAAAGCCTGACAAAAGGCCTGGACGTCTGGATTTTCTGATAGACGCCTGTGCAACAAGATGGACAGAGCTGAGATCTGTCCCTTTAATGAACTAGCCGATAAACCTTTTTCTAAACCTTCTTGTAGAAAGGACAATATCCTAGGAATCCTAACCTTACTCCAGGAGTAACCTTTGGATTCGCACCAGTATAGGTATTTACGCCATATCTTATGGTAAATTCTTCTGGTAACAGGCTTCCTAGCCTGTATCAGGGTATCAATAACCGACTCAGAAAAACCACGTTTTGATAAAATCAAGCGTTCAATTTCCAAGCAGTCAGCTTCAGAGAAGTTAGATTTTGATGTTTGAATGGACCCTGTATCAGAAGGTCCTGTCTTAGAGGTAGAGACCAAGGCGGACAGGATGACATGTCCACTAGATCTGCATACCAAGTCCTGCGTGGCCACGCAGGCGCTATTAGAATCACTGATGCTCTCTCCTGTTTGATTTTGGCAATCAATCGAGGAAGCAGCGGGAAGGGTGGAAACACATAAGCCATCCCGAAGTTCCAAGGTGCTGTCAAAGCATCTATCAGAACCGCTCCCGGATCCCTGGATCTGGACCCGTAGCGAGGAAGTTTGGCGTTCTGGCGAGACGCCATGAGATCTATCTCTGGTTTGCCCCAACGTCGAAGTATTTGGGCAAAGACCTCCGGATGAAGTTCCCACTCCCCCGGATGAAAAGTCTGGCGACTCAAGAAATCCGCCTCCCAGTTCTCCACTCCCGGGATGTGGATTGCTGACAGGTGGCAAGAGTGAGACTCTGCCCAGCGAATTATCTTTGATACTTCCATCATTGCTAGGGAGCTTCTTGTCCCTCCTTGATGGTTGATGTAAGCTACAGTCGTGATGTTGTCCGACTGAAACCTGATGAACCCCCGAGTTCTTAACTGGGGCCAAGCCAGAAGGGAATTGAGAACTGCTCTCAATTCCAGAATGTTTATTGGTAGGAGACTTTCCTCCTGATTCCATTGTCCCTGAGCCTTCAGAGAATTCCAGACAGCGCCCCAACCTAGTAGGCTGGCGTCTGTTGTTACAATTGTCCAGTCCGGCCTGCTGAATGGCATCCCCCTGGACAGATGTGGCCGAGAAAGCCACCATAGAAGAGAGTTTCTGGTCTCTTGATCCAGATTCAGAGTAGGGGACAAGTCTGAGTAATCCCCATTCCACTGACTCAGCATGCACAATTGCAGCGGTCTGAGATGTAGACGTGCAAAGGGTACTATGTCCATTGCTGCTACCATTAAGCCGATCACCTCCATGCATTGAGCTACTGACGGGAGTTGAATGGAATGAAGGACACGGCATGCATTTAGAAGCTTTGTTAATCTGTCTTCTGTCAGATAAATCTTCATTTCTACAGAATCTATCAGAGTCCCCAAGAATGGAACTCTTGTGAGAGGAAAGAGAGAACTCTTCTTTTCGTTCACTTTCCATCCATGCGACCTTAGAAATGCCAGAACTAACTCTGTATGAGACTTGGCAGTTTGAAAGCTTGAAGCTTGTATCAGAATGTCGTCTAGGTACGGAGCTACCGAAATTCCTCGCGGTCTTAGTACCGCCAGAAGGGCACCCAGAACCTTTGTGAAGATTCTTGGAGCCGTAGCCAATCCGAATGGAAGAGCTACAAACTGGTAATGCCTGTCTAAGAAGGCAAACCTTAGATACCGGTAATGATCTTTGTGAATCGGTATGTGAAGGTAAGCATCCTTTAAATCCACTGTAGTCATGTACTGACCCTTTTGGATCATGGGTAAGATTGTCCGAATAGTTTCCATTTTGAACGATGGAACTCTTAGGAATTTGTTTAGGATCTTTAAATCCAAGATTGTCCTGAAAGTTCCCTCTTTTTTGGGAACCACAAACAGGTTTGAGTAAAACCCTTGTCCTTGTTCCGACCGCGGAACCGGATGGATCACTCCCATTAATAACAGATCTTGTACACAGCGTAGAAACGCTTCTTTCTTTATCTGGTTTGTTGACAACCTTGACAGATGAAATCTCCCTCTTGGGGGAGAGAATTTGAAGTCTAGAAGGTATCCCTGAGATATGATCTCTAACGCCCAGGGATCCTGAACATCTCTTGCCCAAGCCTGGGCGAAGAGAGAGAGTCTGCCCCCCACTAGATCCGGTCCCGGATCGGGGGCCCTCGATTCATGTTGTCTTAGGGGCAGCAGCAGGTTTCCTGGCCTGCTTGCCCTTGTTCCAGGACTGGTTAGGTTTCCAGCCTTGTCTGTAACGAGCAACGGCTCCTTCCTGTTTTGGAGCAGTGGAAGTTGGTGCTGCTCCTGCTTTGAAATTCCGAAAGGGACGAAAATTAGACTGTCTAGCCTTAGCTTTGGCTTTGTCTTGAGGCAGGGCGTGGCCCTTACCTCCTGTAATGTCAGCGATAATTTCTTTCAAACCGGGCCCAAATAAAGTTTGCCCTTTGAAAGGTATATTAAGTAATTTGGACTTAGAAGTTACATCAGCTGACCAGGATTTTAGCCACAGCGCCCTACGTGCCTGAATGGCGAATCCTGAGTTCTTAGCCGTAAGTTTGGTTAAATGTACTACGGCCTCCGAAATGAATGAATTAGCTAGTTTAAGGACTCTAAGCCTGTCCGTAATGTCGTCCAGCGTAGCTGAACTAAGGTTCTCTTCCAGAGACTCCATCCAAAATGCTGCCGCAGCCGTAATCGGCGCGATGCATGCAAGGGGTTGCAATATAAAACCTTGTTGAACAAACATTTTCTTAAGGTAACCCTCTAATTTTTTATCCATTGGATCTGAAAAAGCACAGCTATCCTCCACCGGGATAGTGGTACGCTTAGCTAAAGTAGAAACTGCTCCCTCCACCTTAGGGACCGTTTGCCATAAGTCCCGTGTGGTGGCGTCTATTGGAAACATCTTTCTAAATATTGGAGGGGGTGAGAACGGCACACCGGGTCTATCCCACTCCTTAGTAACAATTTCAGTTAGTCTCTTAGGTATAGGAAAAACGTCAGTACTCGCCGGTACCGCAAAGTATTTATCCAACCTACACAATTTCTCTGGTATTGCAACAGTGTTACAATCATTAAGAGCCGCTAAAACCTCCCCTAGTAATACACGGAGGTTCTCCAATTTAAATTTAAAATTTGAAATATCTGAATCCAGTCTGTTTGGATCAGAACCGTCACCCACAGAATGAAGCTCTCCGTCCTCATGCTCTGCAAGCTGTGACGCAGTATCCGACATGGCTCTAGTATTATCAGCGCACTCTGTTCTCACCCCAGAGTGATCACGCTTGCCCCTTAGTTCTGGTAATTTAGCCAAAACTTCAGTCATAACAGTAGCCATATCTTGTAATGTTATCTGTAATGGCCGCCCAGATGTACTAGGCGTCACAATATCACGCACCTCCCGGGCGGGAGATGCAGGTACTGACACGTGAGGCGAGTTAGTCGGCATAACTCTCCCCTCGCTGTTTGGTGAAATTTGTTCAATTTGTACAGATTGGCTTTTATTTAAAGTAGCATCAATACAGTTAGTACATAAATTTCTATTGGGCTCCACCTTGGCATTGGAACAAATGACACAGGTATCTTCCTCTGAATCAGACATGTTTAACACACTAGCAAATAAACTTGCAACTTGGTTACAATCTTATTTAACAAAAACGTACTGTGCCTCAAAGAAGCACTAAACGATTAAATGACAGTTGAAATAATGAACTGAAAAACTGTTATAGCATCAATCCTTGAAAGCAACACAACTTTTAGCAAAGGTTTGTTCCCATTAGTAAAGTAACAATAATTAAATTTGAAACGTAAAAATTACAGAGCAACGTTTTTAATCACAGTCAATACATAAGTCTCACAGCTCTGCTGAGAGAATCTACCTCCC
The DNA here is from genome assembly GCF_027579735.1 of Bombina bombina. Taxonomy (NCBI): domain Eukaryota; kingdom Metazoa; phylum Chordata; class Amphibia; order Anura; family Bombinatoridae; genus Bombina; species Bombina bombina. Next base: position 955,013,652 of record NC_069500.1, read on the forward strand.
TTCAAAGAAGTTTGAAGACCCCTGAGTTCTGTTAGATATGAACCGGATCATGCAGGAAATACAAGAGTAACTGACTGGAAATTTTTGATGCGTAGCAAAGAGCGCCAAAAACGGCCCCTCCCCCTCACACACAGCAGTGAGAGAGAAACGAAACTGTCACAATTAAAACAAGCAGCTGCCAAGTGGAAAAATAATGCCCAAACATTTATTCACTCAGTACCTCAGAAAATGCAAACGATTCTACATTCCAGCAAAAACGTTTAACATAATAAATACCTATTAAAAGGTTTAATGTACTTTTTACAGAGTAATTCCAGTGAAGTACCATCCCCAGAATACTGAAGTGTAGAGTATACATACATGTTATTATAACGGTATGGCAGGATTTTCTCATCAATTCCATTCAGAAAATAAAAACTGCTACATACCTCAATGCAGATTCATCTGCCCGCTGTCCCCTGATCTGAAGCTTTTACCTCCCTCAGATGGCCGAGAAACAGCAATATGATCTTAACTACTCCGGTTAAAATCATAGTAAAAAACTCTGGTAGATTCTTCTTCAAACTCTGCCAGAGAGGCAATAACACGCTCCGGTGCTATTGTAAAATAACAAACTTTTGATTGAAGTTATAAAAACTAAGTATAATCACCATAGTCCTCTCACACATCCTATCTAGTCGTTGGGTGCAAGAGAATGACTGGGAGTGACGTAGAGGGGAGGAGCTATATGCAGCTCTGCTGGGTGAATCCTCTTGCATTTCCTGTTGGGGAGGAGTTATATCCCAGAAGTAATGATGACCCGTGGACTGATCACACATAACAGAAGAAATTGGTAATTATTTTAACTAGGTAGCTATTAAATAGTTAACTATTTAATAGCTATTGTACCTAGTTAAAATAAATACCAACTTACCTGTAAAATAAATATAAACCCTAAAATAGCTACAATGTAATTATTAATTATATTGTAGCTATCTTAAGGTTTATTTTACAGGTAAGTATTTAGTTTTAAATAGGAATATTTTAGTTAATAAGATTAATATTATTTAGATTTATTGCAATAATAATTAAGTTAGGGGTATTAGGGTTAGATAGGGTTAATATAGTTAATATAGGTGGCGGCGGTGTAGGGGGGTCAGATTACAAGATTAGAGGTTAATATATTTAATATAGGTGGCGGCGGTGTAGGGGGGTCAGATTACAGTTAAAAGAGCTGGTTACTTTGGGGCAATGCCCCCAGCAAAAGGCCCTTTTAAGGGCTGGTAATAGAGCTGGTTACTTTGGGGCAATGCCACGCAAAAGGCCCTTTTCAGGGCTATTTGTAATTTAGTTTAGGGTAGGGACATTTTAGTATTTTAGGGGGTAATACATTTATTATAGGTGGCGGTGGTGTAGGGGGATTAGATTAGGGGGTAATGTAGTTAAAATAGGTGGCGGCGGGGTAGGGGGCTCACATTAAGGGGTAATATAGTTAATGTAGCTGGCAGCGGGGTCCAGGAGCGGCGGTTTAGGGTTAATACATTTATTGTTAGGAGTGAGAGGGGGAATTGCGGATATAGGGGTATACGTGTCGGGCTATGTTTGGGAGGCGTGTTAGACAGTTAAGGGTGATTTTATAATTTAGTCAGTTTTTGTAGGCGGCAGCAGTTTCTAAAGTGCCTTAAGTCACTGGCGACTCCAGAAATTTGTACTTTCGCAGATTTCTGGACATCGCTAGTTTGTCAGACTTACGGCACTTTAGCATCTGACGGCGCCGTATATGTGATAGCTCGAGTTGCGAGCTGAAACTACGGGCGGCACAGGTTTCCATGCTTGCGCCAAAACTTGCGCCGTATATCGGATCGCGCCCCAAGATGGCAGTAAATAATTGGGGAACCAAAATGATTTGATCTCTTATAAACCACCTAATAAAGAAAGGATTTGTTACTAAATAATATGAATAGCCCTCAGAACATTTTCTCTAATTAAAATGGATACAGATTGCAGCTGTGTTGGAATAGTAATAAAAAATAATACATAGTTTGTTTGTTTTTTATAGTATTTTTGTAGTTGCAAAATCAGTCAAAAAGAGAGTGTTGAATAGTACAGCTCAAGCTGTATTTCCTTCTGGAACTTGTAATATTTAATAACTTCTAGTCATTTGAAGCCTTCTGTACCCAAAGCTAACAAATAGTGTCTAATTTGCCAAGCACATTTTCAAACCACACTCTTGGAGACTTATTTCTTATATATAATACAGGTAGAAGACTATTGATTTTGGAATATTTGCATCTGTAAAATGGGACAGTTTGGAGAGGGGATGGAAGTATAAAAACAATATCTTATGTCATTTAGGCAATAATTTACATGTCATCAGGGCAGCCACTAGAAATTTTGGGGCCCCTGACATAACCATTGATCAGGCCAACCCCCTTGACATGTGCAATTTTTGACCAAGTGACTAAAACGTATATGCACTTTATTCTTAAGTGTAGTCAAACTTGGAAATGTTGTAAAGTAGGTAGTAACACAGAAACACACAGACACACTCATACACTCACACATAAGGATTCACATTTAGACACTCTAGCAAAGAAAGACACAAGCACACTCAGACACCCAAAGAGACACTCAGCACTTGTTTACATTGACCTGACAAGTAATGAGGTAGACTACAGTTTTGTCAAAAAAGGAGATTTGCAAAACAAAATATGGAGTTCTGATTATCTTTTTGTAAGGGAAGATGCCAACTAAATGATGACAACAGCATGCAATGGCTGAAATGAAGGGCCCCGAACTACCTAAACTATAATTTAAAGGTTAAATGGTGGATTGTTGACTTCCAGAAAGGTCTTATTAGTCTCAAAGTCTGTAGAAAGATGTGAATAATCAGTCTATATGTTTGTCTATATGTTTTCTCTATGTTTATGTTTTATGTGTAGTGGGTCATCATAAGTTAAACAGTGTGTTGTTAGAGTCTAGTCCTGACTAGCAAAGGAACAGACAATGGACACACACACACACACACACAAACTTGCACATACACCCAAGGAAACACCGACAGAGACAGCCTCAGAAAACACACAAAGACATACACACAGAAAACACACAAAAATATACACACACACAGAGAGACAACCACAGAAAGACATACATACACACCCTCACTGAGACATCCACAGAAAACACACAGACATACACACACTCTCACAGAGACACCCACAGAAAATGCACAAACATACACACACCCTCACAGAGACACCCAAATAAAACACACACCCTCACAGAGACATCCACAGAAAACACAGAGACATACACACCCACCCTCACAGAGGCATCCAGAGAAAATACACAAAGACATACATACACACACCCTCAAAGAGACACCCATAGAAAAAGCACAAAGACATACGCACAAACCCTCACAGACATCCACAGAAAATGCACAAAGACATACACACCCACCCTCAGAGAGACCCACAGAAAAAAATACATACACACTCATAGAGACACAAGCAAAAGCACAAAGACATAAACACAGACACCCACAGAAACACTGACAGGAAGTAACATTTCTGTACATTGCATCCCCTAAATCAACAGTGTGTGACATGCATGATAAAAAAACAATGCAGAAATTAAGAGATCACTTTTAAAAGAATCATATTTGTAAATGTTCAAACAAAAATAATTCTGTGAATTTAAAATTGTACATCAATGATCTGGGAAGATGGCTAGATGAAGAAAAGTACTTTTAAAAGGTTGACATATGTTCGTTCCCCCCCCCCCATTGTCCCCTACCAAGAGCACTACTTCAAATATAGTGTACAAATGTTCCCATCGGTCAGCTGTACTTATGGATTTTGAAAATGCTGTATTCTATATGGTCTTGGTGGAACCATAAGCTGTGGTACTCATACCATTAGATCTGGTTAAATGCAGGATTTAGGCTTGTTTGTATGTATTTCAAAATTAAGTCAGCTGTAGTGTAAACTGAACAGTTTTAAGTTAACCTGTCTCATTTCAAACACAGAGCAATCTTAGTCTGAGAGTATAACATTTTATGCAGATGTAAAAATATTAGATAAAATGCCTACTTGCATCTGAAAAGTCCTTGCATAAAGGGGCAGTAAACTGGAATGTAATTAATATACATATTAATAAAAAAAACACATAACTGCCAAAAGGGCACCTACCATTTGTGTATTGAGGAAGAAACATTTCTGCATGGCTTTAAATATAGAATTTCTACAGCATTGTCAAATAATCATAAATACACTGCTGCTAAAAAAATGTGTTTTTTATGGACCTTTGGCCCCACCATACAACTGCTACCATACTGAAGTTACAATCCGAAATTGCACAAAGAAATTTAAAACATTTGCTAAGTAAGTCCTACCTCCTCTGCAAATGAAAGTGATCTGCCGTCTGACTCAGGCACAAACTGTACAAACTTAAGTGCCAAGTCTGTCACAGTGGTTTAGTGCACACTCAGAAATCCTCTCAAATGCTAATACTTTACTCCTTGTAATAACATTTCCAGTGCTCAATTAGCACTCTGCTGTAGTTCCCACTGGTGGCTGCCAAAATTTAAAAAAAAATATATATATTTTTTTTTTTAGTTGTTCTTGCCTCATGGGCCCCCCCCCTGGCCCATTGGGCCCCTGACAGGAGTCGCCCCTATCACCCACTGATGGTGGCCCTGCGTGTCATAATACAGCTTATACATGTAACCTAAAGGTAGTTTTATTCACATTTGTATACATAGTATCATCAGAAAAATAGTACAGTACTGTATCCAGAAAGGTAATATTTGAATTTTAGAACATAAAATCAAAACCAAAGACACAGGCAGACAATGTCACTTAAAAAAAAACAACCTTTATTCCTTGTCTGTATTTATTTTTTTAAATTAAAGGGACAGTCAAGTCAAAATTAAACTTTCATGATTTGAAACAATTTTCCAATTTACTTTAATCATCAAATTTGCTTTGTTCTCTTGGTATTCCTTTTTGAAAGCTAAACCTAGGTAGTAGGCTCAAACGGATTTCTAAACTATTGAAAACCGCCTATTATCTCAAAATGGGCCGGTCCTAACTTTACATTCCTGCTTCTTTAAATAAAGATAGCAAGAGAATGAAGAAATATTGTTAATAGGAGTTAATTAGAAAGTTGCTTAAAATTTTATGCTCTGAATTAATGAAAGAAATTTTTTTTTGTTTAGAATCCCTTTAAAGGTGGAAGTGGCAGGAATTGGCCAAAGACTGAATGTGAGGAGTGAAAGAGTCATGTGTGACCCCAAGACATCGGGCATGGAGGGTTGGGGTAATGATGGAATTATCGACAGTTATAGAAAAATGGGGGTGGATATTTTGGAAGAAGGGGGGAAATAATGAGCTCAGTTTTTTAGCTTAAAGTGAATGTAAATTTTTGGTTATTAATTGTTACCAACTTGTTCACACACTTATAAATATTCAAACCGCAATAATATTATTTTAAAATAAATAATGTTTATCGTTATTTTGATATCTAAACTTAGCTCCGTGCTATCCATTGAACTCCTCCCAACCATCTTCTTCCTGTTTTTCTCCATGCATCATTTAAATATCTACCGCCCACTCGATGACATCATTTTGAATCGCGTTCACGATTAGGGGTCTCATTTGCGCATGCGTTCACAATTTGGATGACAATACGCGCATGCGTTCAGCAACCAATACGCTGTAAACCTCGGCACCTCGTATCACATTGCGCATGCGTTAATACTCCGTAACAAAGTATAGTATATCGGGTAGTTCGCGCATGCGCAGTAGATTAGCGTGACGTAGGGAACAACTGGCCTGACGCCCCGGGGGTGAGGAAAATATTCCGAAAGAGAAGTGTCAATCATCAAATTTATGTGGGACCATAATGGCGGGCGGAGGAATCGCCGAGAAGAATAGAAAGTAAATTATGAAATATTTCTTTTTAGAATGCGATTTTCACATTTTGATGAATGAAACTCACTTTTATTTTTGAAATGACACACTATGATGCAGAGCGAGTAGGTTGACTTTACATGCACTTTAAGGTAGTGAGAGGACTTGCAGGATGACATATGAGAAAGACAGTTAGTGACACAGGTTAGCAAGGAAGGAGATGGGTCTGGTGCAGAGAGGTAGATGTGGGTGTCATCAGCTTCCAATTATATTGAAGCCTGTGGGACTTTATTAAGAAACCTAATAATGATATATAGATTGAGAAGAGAAGGGGGGCAAGGACAGAGCCTTGTGGTAGCCCAATAGAAAGTGGTAAAGGGGCAGAGGGTGCACCAGAGAAGGCAACACTAGGTATGGTTAGACAGGTAGGAAGAGAACCATGAGAGGGTTGTATCGCAAATGCCAAAGGATTGGAGTGTTTGGAGCAAAAGAGGGTGGTCAACAGTATCAAAGGCTGCAGACAGATCAAGGAGGATTAGCAGTAGCCTTTTGCTGTAAGTAGTTAATTGGTCACCTTAACAATTGCTGTCTCTGTGGAATGTTGGGGGACAAAATCCAGATGGCCGTGGGTGAAGGAGGGAGTTTGATGTAAGGAAATGTAAAACATGGGTATATACTAGCTTTTCAAGAAGATTTGAGGCAAAAGGGAGTAGGGAAATAGGGCAGTAGTTAGATGGGGAGGTTGGATTGAGAGACGGTTTGAGGATAGGAGTGAGGGGATGGGATTGAGGAGACAGGTAGTGAGGTGAGAGGACAGTATAAGGGCAAAAACTTCTTCCTTAGTAACAGGGGCGAAAGAGCTGAATTTATGGCTTTGGATGATTGTGAGCTTTTGAGGGGTTGGAGACTGTTACTATGTTGAGAGACTATTTTGTTTCTGATGGAATCAAATGTTATTAAAGTGACTAGCAAAATCTAGAGCTGAGAGGGAAGTTGTAATAGGAGGTGGGGCCAGGCAGAGAAGAGTATTGAAAGTGGAGAACAGATGTTTTGGGATTGAGGAAAGAGTAGAGATAAGAGTAGAAAAGTAGTCTTGCTTAGCGAGGTTAAGGACAAAATAGTAGGAGTTCAAGATGAAGTGAAGAAAGTAAGCTGAACACAAAGTTTTGTCCAGTGTCGCTTAGCACTGTGGGAACATCTGTGTAGGTAGCATTATTGTAGGAGGGGTGAAATTGTCAATGACCAATGTAAGGGTGGAGTTGTAGTAGCAGATTGGTCAGAGGAGACAGAAGAGAGCAGAGGTTTGAGAGCGAGAGAGAGCGCACGAGAGCGAGATAGAGATATATATATATATATATATATATATATATATATATATATATATATATATATATATATACATACACACACACACACAGGTAGCCCTCAGTTTACGCAGGGGTTAGGTTCCAGAAGGAATGGTTGTAAATCGAAACCATTGTAGATTGAAACCCAGTTTATAATGTAAGTCAATGGGAAGTGAGGGAGATAGGTTCCAGGCCCCTCTCAAAATTGTCATAAGTAACACTGAATACATTATTTTTAAAGCTTTGAAATGAGGACTTTAAATGCTAAACAGCATTATAAACCTAATAAAATAATCACACAACACAGAATATATAATTAAACTAAGTTAAATGAACAAAAACATTTGCTAAACAGCATTATAAACCTAATAAAATAATCGCACAACACAGACTTCACTTGCATTTTTCTGCAAACAGTTCTTTCTATGCATTCCAATCTGGACTGATTTATAGACAGTAAGATCTTCTACCTTTGAAATCTGCTTGATAGTTCAGGTCTGGTTAAACTGATTAATTTCAGCGTGCTTGGCTTTGCTGCAACACAAGCGGACAGCTCCACCTACTGGCTATTTTAATAAATGCACTGCTTCTCAATGCTTTTCAATAGCAGTCACATGACTTGAAAAAAAGGTTGTTATTCTGAAATGGTATAAATTGAACCGTTGTAAAACGAGGGCCACCTGTTAAAAAATAAAAATAAATATATATATATATATATATATATATATATATATATATTGTGCGTCAAAAATAAAACCTCTGGTCTTTTGTGCACAAATTAATTGCGAGCATATTGGTCTTGAAGGGGTTAATATGCTTCATTTTATTTACTGTTGAGGGAGGACCAAAATCATATCATGTTTCCCACCCTGTAACTTTAAATGAATCTATCACAAATTATCAGAAAGTCTTGGCACATGTTGGAAAATGGCATTGGCAGTGAACTGGTCAATAATCTTGTACATAGTACCACAGATAGTGAATTCTTTGTTCTTGTTAATGATTTAATTTTTACCATCTCCGATAACAACCATGATGAAATAAATTTTTCTTTTAAACTATAACATAGTTTAAAATGTTTTACCAGTTCAAGGTTAATAATCATGGAATGACACCATTAATCATTTAACTTGTAAATTTATTGCACTTAAAAGGACTTTGAACACCTTGATATTGTTTTATAAAACATTTACGGCTAGATTACAAGTGGAGTGCTAATTTATTGTGCGTCAGACGCACGATAAATAAATCAGCCAATACAAGTGGCTGGTTATTGCTACCGTGAGCTTACGGTAGCAACTAGCACTCAGAAAATTAGCCATAGATGAGATCAATTAAACTTTCATGATTCATACAGAGCATGCAATTTTAAACATATTTCCAATTTACTTCATTCTCTTAGTATCTTTTATTGATGAGTAAAACTAGGTAGGCTCATAAGAGCTCAGGAGTGTGCACATGCATTTAGTACTATATGGCAGCAGCGTTTTGCAACATTGTATAAAAAAAAAGCTACAAATAATGTTGCAAAACACTGCTGCATATCGTACTAAAGACACGTGCACACTCCTGAGCTCTTATGAGCCTACCTAGTTTTACTCATCAATAAAAGATACCAAGAGAATGAAGCAAATTTGATAACAGAAGTAAATAGAAAAGTTGTTTAAAATTACAAGCTTTATCTGAAAGTTTAATTATGACTTTACTGCCTCAGTAAATAAATTTTAAAATCCTAACCCACACCATTCCAGATACTAGTAACCGCAGGATGGTATCATGAGAGACCCCATTCCAATCCCGTGCTTTTTATTAAGTTTGGTGGGTTTTGGCTTCCTGTTCCATGTGTATAACAAGATTTTGCTATTATATCCTTTCCCATTTCAAATAGTTTTTCTAATTCAAATAGCGGCTGGATTTATGGATTCCTAGCAGGCAAAAATCATCAGCTTTATTTGTACATTTTATACATGTTTATGCTGATAATTCACACTTATAAACTTGGGGAACGTTTTTTAACGTCAAACACTATGTTAGACACCTTTTCCAGTCAGGAAGGGCCTTCCCAGTTGTAGGCTGAGCCTCATTTTCGCGCCATTACTGCGCAGTTGTTTTTGAGAGCAAGACATGCAGATGCATGTGTGAGGACCTGAAAGTAGTTGGAAAAGTTCCTAGAAGGCGTCATTTGGTATCGTATTCCCCTCTGGGCTTGGTAAAGTCAAAGCAAAGGCTGTAGCTGGGACTGTATAGGGGTTAAATCTGTAACCGGCTCCGGTTTCGTTATTTTAAGGGTTAAAGCTCTGAAAATTGGTGTGCAATACTTTTAATGCTTTAAGACACTGTGTTGAAATTTTGGTAAATTTTGAACAATTCCTTCATATTTTTTCACATATTCAGTAATAAAGTGTGCTCTGTTTAAAATTTAAAGAGACAGTAACGGTTTTGTTTTAAAACGGTTTTTGTGCCTTATTGACAAGTTTAAGCCTGTTTAACATGTCTGTGCCTTCAGATAAGCTATGTTCTATATGTATGAAAGCCAATGTGTCTCCCCCTTCAAAATTGTGTGATAATTGTGCCATAGCGTCCAAACAAAGTAAGGACAGTACTGCCACAGATAATGAAATTGCCCAAGATGATTCCTCAGATGAAGGGAGTAGACATGGTTCTACATCATCTCCTTCTGTGTCTACACCAGTTTTGCCCATGCAGGAGGCCCCTAGTACTCCTAGCGCGCCAATGCTTATTACCATGCAACAATTGACGGCTGTAATGGATAACTCCATAGCAAATATTTTATCCAAGATGCCTGCATATCAGAGAAAGCGCGATTGCTCTGTTTTAAACACTGAAGAGCAGGAGGGCGCTGATGATAATTGTTCTGTCATACCCTCACACCAATCTGAAGGGGCCATGAGGGAGGTTTTGTCAGATGGGGAAATTTCAGATTCAGGAAAAATTTCTCAACAGGCTGAACCTGATGTTGTGACATTTAAATTTAAATTAGAACATCTCTGCGCACTGCTTAAGGAGGTGTTATCTACTCTGGATGATTGTGACAACTTGGTCATTCCAGAAAAATTATGCAAGATGGACAAGTTCCTAGAGGTTCCGGTGCACCCTGATGCTTTTCCTATACCCAAGCGGACATAGTGAATAAGGAGTGGGAGAAGCCCGGCATACCTTTTGTTCCCCCTCCTATATTTAACAAATTATTTCCTATGGTCGACCCCAGAAAGGACTTATGGCAGACAGTCCCTAAGGTCGAGGGGGCAGTTTCTACTCTAAGCAAGCGCACTACTATTCCTATCGAGGATAGTTGTGCTTTCAAAGATCCTATGGATAAAAAATTGGAAGGTTTGCTTAAAAAGATTTTTGTACAGCAAGGTTACCTTCTACAACCCATTTCGTGCATTGTTCCTGTCACTACAGCAGCGTGGTTCTGGTTCGAGGAACTAGAAAAGTCGCTCAGTAGAGAGACTCCATATGAGGAGGTTATGGACAGAGTTCACGCACTGAAGTTGGCTAACTCTTTTATTTTAGATGCCGCTTTGCAATTAGCTAGATTAGCGGTGAAAAATTCAGGGTTTGCAATTGTGGCGCGCAGAGCGCTTTGGCTAAAGTCTTGGTCAGCGGATGTATCATCCAAGACAAAATTGCTTAACATTCCCTTCAAGGGTAAAACTCTCTTTGGACCAGAATTGAAAGAGATTATCTCAGACATCACTGGGGGAAAGGGCCACGCCCTCCCACAAGATAGGCCTTTCAAGGCCAAGAATAAGTCTAATTTTCATTCCTTTCGTAATTTCAGGAACGGACCGGCCTCTAATTCTGCATCCTCTAAGCAAGAGGGTAATGCCTCACAGTCCAAACCAGCCTGGAAACCGATGCAAGGCTGGAACAAGGTTAAGCAGACCAAGAAGCCTGCTACCGCTAACAAAAAAGCATGAAGGAGTAGCCCCCGATCCGGGACCGGATCTAGTGGGGGGCAGACTCTCTCTCTTTGCTCAGGCTTGGGCAAGAGATGTTCAGGATCCCTGGACGCTAGAAATAGTTTCTCAGGGTTATCTTCTGGAATTCAAGGAACTACCCCCAAGGGGAAGGTTCCACATGTCTCACTTATCCTCAAACCAAATAAAGAGACAGGCGTTCTTACATTGTGTAGAAGACCTGTTAAAGATGGGAGTGATACACCCAGTTCCAATGACGGAACAAGGAATGGGATTTTACTCAAATCTGTTCATAGTTCCCAAAAAAGAGGGAACCTTCAGACCAATTTTGGATTTAAAGATCCTAAACAAATTTCTCAGGGTACCATCGTTCAAAATGGAAACCATTCGAACGATTCTACCCACTATCCAGGAAGGTCAATTTATGACTACCGTGGATCTAAAGGATGCGTACCTACATATTCCTATCCACAAAGAACATCATCAGTTCCTAAGGTTCGCCTTTCTGGACAAACATTACCAGTTTGTGGCCCTCCCATTCGGATTAGCCACTGCTCCAAGGATTTTCACAAAGGTACTCGGGTCCCTTCTAGCGGTTCTAAGACCGAGGGGCATTGCAGTAGTACCATACTTGGACGACATTCTAATACAAGCGTCGTCCCTTTCAAAAGCAAAGGCTCATACAGACATCGTTCTGGCCTTTCTCAGATCTCACGGATGGAAGGTGAACATAGAAAAAAGTTCTCTGTCTCCGTCAACAAGAGTTCCCATCTTGGGAACAATAATAGATTCCTTAGAAATGAGGATTTTTCTGACAGATGTCAGAAAGTCAAAACTTCTAAGCGCTTGTCAAGTTCTTCATTCTGTTCCACGTCCTTCCATAGCTCAGTGCATGGAAGTAGTAGGGTTGATGGTTGCAGCAATGGACATAGTTCCTTTTGCGCAAATTCATCTAAGACCATTACAACTGTGCATGCTGAAACAGTGGAATGGGGACTATACAGACTTGTCTCCAGTGATTCAAGTAGATCAGAAGACCAGAGATTCACTCCGTTGGTGGATATCCCTGGACCACCTATCCCAGGGAATGAGCTTCCGCAGACCAGAGTGGGTCATTGTCACGACCGACGCCAGTCTAGTGGGCTGGGGTGCGGTCTGGGAATCCCTGAAAGCTCAGGGACTATGGTCTCGGGAAGAGTCTCTTCTCCCGATAAACATTCTGGAACTAAGAACGATATTCAATGCTCTCAGGGCTTGGCCTCAGCTTGCAAAGGCCAGATTCATAAGATTCCAATCAGACAACATGACGACTGTTGCGTATATCAATCATCAGGGGGGAACAAGGAGTTCCCTGGCGATGAGAGAAGTGACCAAAATAATACAATGGGCGGAGAATCACTCCTGCCATCTATCTGCGATCCACATCCCAGGTGTGGAAAACTGGGAAGCGGATTATCTGAGTCATCAGACATTCCATCCAGGGGAGTGGGAACTCCACCCGGAGATTTTTGCCCAATTGACTCAATTATGGGGCATTCCAGACATGGATCTGATGGCGTCTCGTCAGAACTTCAAGGTTCCTTGCTACGGGTCCAGATCCAGGGATCCCAAGGCGACTCAAGTGGATGCACTAGTAGCGCCTTGGACCTTCAACCTAGCTTATGTGTTTCCACCGTTTCCTCTCATTCCCAGGCTGGTAGCCAGGATCAAACAGGAGGGGGCCTCGGTGATCTGGATAGCTCCTGCGTGGCCACGCAGGACTTGGTATGCAGACCTGGTGAATATGTTGTCGGTTCCACCATGGAAGCTTTCTTTGAGACAGGACCTTCTTGTTCAGGGTCCATTCGAACATCCAAATCTGGTCTCCCTCCAGCTGACGGCTTGGAGATTGAACGCTTGATTCTATCAAAGCGTGGGTTTTCAGATTCTGTGATAGATACTCTGGTTCAGGCCAGAAAACCGGTAACTAGAAAGATTTACCATAAAATATGGAAAAGATATATCTGCTGGTGTGAATCCAAGGGATTCACATGGAATAAGATAAAAATTCCTAAGATTCTTTCCTTTCTGCAAGAGGGTTTGGATAAAGGATTATCTGCGAGTTCTCTAAAGGGACAGATTTCTGCTTTATCTGTCTTACTACACAAACGACTGGCAGCTATGCCAGATATTCAAGCATTTGTTCAGGCTCTGGTTAGGATCAAGCCTGTTTACAGACCTTTGACTCCTCCCTGGAGTTTAAATCTAGTTCTTTCAGTTCTTCAAGGGGTTCCGTTTGAACCCCTACATTCCATAGATATTAAGTTGTTATCTTGGAAAGTTTTGTTTTTGGTTGCTATTTCTTCTGCTAGAAGAGTTTCAGAGTTATCTGCTCTGCAGTGTTCTCCGCCCTATCTGGTGTTCCATGCAGATAAGGTGGTTTTGTGTACTAAGCCTGGTTTTCTTCCAAAGGTTGTTTCTAACAAAAATATTAACCAGGAGATAGTTGTACCTTCTTTGTGTCCGAATCCAGTTTTAAAGAAGGAACGTTTGTTACACAATTTGGACGTAGTCCGTGCTCTAAAATTCTATTTAGAAGCTACAAAAGATTTCAGACAAACATCTTCTCTGTTTGTCGTCTATTCTGGTAAAAGGAGAGGTCAAAAAGCGACTTCTACCTCTCTTTCCTTTTGGCTTAAAAGCATCATCCGATTGGCTTACGAGACTGCCGGACGGCAGCCTCCTGAAAGAATCACAGCTCACTCCACTAGGGCTGTGGCTTCTACATGGGCCTTCAAGAACGAGGCTTCTGTTGATCAGATATGTAAGGCAGCGACTTGGTCTTCACTGCACAATTTTGCCAAATTTTACAAATTTGATACTTTTGCTTCTTCGGAGGCTATTTTTGGGAGAAAGGTTTTGCAAGCCGTGGTGCCTTCCGTTTAGGTAACCTGATTTGCTCCCTCCCTTCATCTGTGTCCTAAAGCTTTGGTATTGGTTCCCACAAGTAAGGATGACGCCGTGGACCGGACACACCAACGTTGGAGAAAACAGAATTTATGCTTACCTGATAAATTACTTTCTCCAACGGTGTGTCCGGTCCACGGCCCGCCCTGGTTCTTTAATCAGGTCTGATGAATTATTTTCTCTAACTACAGTCACCACGGTACCATATGGTTTCTCCTATATTTTTCCTCCTGTCCGTCGGTCGAATGACTGGGGTGGGCGGAGCCTAGGAGGGACTATATGGCCAGTTTTGCTGGGACTCTTTGCCATTTCCTGTTGGGGAAAGAGATATTCCCACAAGTAAGGATGACGCCGTGGACCGGACACACCGTTGGAGAAAGTAATTTATCAGGTAAGCATAAATTCTGTTTTTTCTTTGTTCTCATGCTATCTTGATTTGAAAAAGCAGTACTGTAAGCTTTAGAGCCAGCCCATTTTTTGTTCAGCACCTGGGTAGCACTTGCTGATTTGTGGCTAAATGTAACAAACCAATTAGCAAGCGCTACCCAGGTGCTGAACTAAAAATGGGCCGGCTCCTAACTTTTCATTACTGTTTTTTCAAATCAAGATAATGAGAACAAAGAAAAATTGATAATAGGAGTAAATTAGAAAGTTGCTTAAAATTGCATGCTCTATCTGAATAATGAAAGAAACAATTTGGGGTTAGTATCCCTTTAACAAATAGTTAAAATCTAACACTTTCCTATATCCTGTGAACACTACCTACAGTATAACGAGGGCTATACCTTCTTCCCAGCAAAGTATGACCGGGTGGGAGTGTAATCAACCTGAGACGCTCACTCAAAACCGGGCTCTTACCTCCAGTTATTACTAGGTGATAGCAGGAAACTCAGGTTCAGGTTGGAGGATGAGAGTACTGGTTAAAGGAAGGTAAAATAACAAAACATGTTTCAGTCCACAAACAGACCTTACTCAATGTCGTATATCAGCCCAATTTAACTGGATTAGAATCTAGGCCAGGGGCGGTATTTTTTTTGTTTGTTTTTTTAAATACCCCGATGACAACAATTTAAGTATGGCATGGGGCCATTGTGTTTGTTGACAACCTGTCATATTATGTTTTAAATAAAATAAAATATAGGAATAAAAGAGAGAAGCACTGACTTTTAAAGGGACATAATGTTACAAAACTATTAGAGTGCATTATTTTTATTATTACCGGTATAATATATATTAATATATATATATATATATATATATATATATATATATATATATATATATATATATATATATATATATAACACTTATACAAATCAAGCCCTGTGCTAATGCATGTTATGTATGTAATGCTGCATCAACAAACATGGCAGAAATGTACAAACAGAAACGGTCAGAACCAGCACTACCAAAGTTATATTTTATATGTGATGTACAACCCTGTAACAATGGACCAAACATATGAGAGAGCTTTGTACTTGTACTTTGTACAATAAAGCTTTATGTATAACAATTGAGTCACACGTGACCATTTATCTTCTCATCATGTGAATGCAAAACCTATTACAGTTAAAAATCTGTACAATCAATACTGTAAAATAAACTACATAAGGCTGACACAGCTAGATTATCACATTTGTGCAAAGTACTGTTTGCTTAGCAAATACAGATTTTTTTTAAACTCATTTCAATATCAGTTGGCTATAAAATCAAAGTATTGAAATTGCAAAGGTTATGGAGTCACGTGAAGATGTACCATGCACTGGAAAAAAACCTGCTGCTTTAGCTTTTTGTCAATGAAAAGATCACTAGTAAGCAGTCTTTTTTCAGTGTACTTAGCTTTGCCGTACTATTAGGGTTGCCATCTCGACCATGTTTTCCTGGACACTTATGAGTAAACATGCTGCAGGGTGTGTAGAAGGAAACCTAAATTGCACCCCTGGACAACACTATTCATGTTTCCCTCTGCATACCCTGTAGCATGTGTAACTCATAATCGTCCAGGAAAACATGGCTGAGGTGGCAGCCCTACTCAGTATACCTTTCCTTTCCATGTCCATTACAGTTTACATTCCACTGTGTCTCCACCAGCTGGACATCCAACCAACATTTAGCTTGCAATTTATGTACAGGCTACTTCCCATCTGGGTTACATAGAAGTTCCAGAATGAACCAATCATTTGCAGTGTTCTCCACAGAAAATGTTGCCAGCTAGGTGGCAATATGAAGTAGCCGGGTGGGGGCAGTGTAATATTTTCTAATATGATAAAAAAAAAAAATGCTATCCAATGCACATATTTATTGCATAATTTAACATAAATGTATTTAATAATAATTTGTGCAATAAAAATTAAACATTTTTAATATTGGCTATTTTTTGCTTAATATTGTCTAAAATGTTAATGTTTAAAATTATGGTAAACCCTATCGTTTTAGAAACACTAAGGACTTACCAGTTCTATAATTAAAGGGGACTTAGTCAAGAAGTATAAAAACATCTTTCTGAAAGTACCATTAATTGCCCGAGAGTTTATGCCGAGATGAAATCTCTATTTTTTCAATGAGGTGACGTTTCCACCTCTAAGCCAATAGCGTGCTAGCCATACGGCATAATGCGGAAAGACTTGCACGGCTATAGGCTAAAGGTGGAATTGTCACCCAATTGAGAAAATTCATGACTGAAAGTCCCCTTTATTTAAAGCCCTGGTAAATTCGAGCGTTCCAAATTTTTTTAGGATTTACCATCACTTTAAGGTCCCTTTAACCCTCCCTGTTCTTGGCTGGGGGTTCTCTTGTACATCTTAAAGTGAATGTAAAGTCACCACCCCCCCGAGAACGCCACACTTATGTGCATAAAAAATAAGTTGAACTTTAATTCATCATTTTCCTTTGACCACTATATTTACGGCAAAAATTAATGTTTTATAAGTTAAATCACCCTACGATTCCTCCGCCCGCCATCTTCGCTATTTGACTGACGGGTTAAGAAGCGCTCTTTTCCCAGTCATCGATTCCACCACGGGGGGTTCAACCCTGTTTTCAAAACGTCACCGATTGTTAATGAGCATGCGTTAATCCTGAATGACGTCATAGAATCCTAATGCGCATGCGGGATAGCCTTAATATTTATCTATGCTTAGATGCGCGTTCACGATTCCCGCATGCGCACTTTCAAGAAATCACAACCAGTACTTTTTTTATAAACGGCAACAGAGCAGAAGAAATAAAAATAAGTTAGGTATTTATAAATTTGTTATAAAAGTGAATCCCCATTAAATTCCAATTAAAATAAGAAAATAATTTGTATTCATACTTACAAGCCGATTTCGTAGCTAGAAATAGAGGTAGAACAGTACAATACAGTTGCGCTCAATGTATGAATAGTATTCAATGAATGTATTCATTCATTGAATACTATGTAGCTAGTCTATGAAATCGGCTGTAAACGCATGCGCATTTGAAGGTGTCCACGGGAGCGTACTTGAAGTATATGTATAGAGCGGGTGGGACCGCTCTATATGTCACACCAGGGAGAAGAAGGAAGTAACGGCTGGGAGGAATTTGGGTTCATAACGGAATGAAACTTGTCAGATAAATATATAAAAAATAGTTTATTGGAACTTCCGGTGGGCGGCTCTCTAAGATGGTGGCAGGTTTCTCTTGCTCCGCAGAAAAACTTGGTTTATCTAGAATAATTGCCACTATCCCCTGCCATTCGTGCCTCCCTTGACAGACTAAGCTGTCCGGGAACCTCATACGAATAGAAGAAGATCCATCTCTTCTACCCCGGAAGGTACATCAAAGAAACATTTAAGACTTTACCGTGTTGACGGTACCCACCGCATGTATCTGCTATAACCATGCAGTGTGCAGCTGAACCATTGCTGACTAAAATCTCGGACATTTTCATACCCTTATTTGATTCCCTCACTGCTCAATGCTCAAGCCTAAGTGAAGTAATTCGACAGCAACTGGCCCGGACCCCTGATGGTGGGGCGCGGCGATGCGCTGGGAAAGAGTTGGCGCCAACCTTGGAGCAAGAAGCAGTGAACCCCATTTTGGACGATGGGAGAGCAAGTAACACGTCTAGCTTCACACAAGAACACGCAGCTTCTTATACTACAGTTGCCGGTACTGCTCGAGGAAACAATGCAATCTGTCCTACACTGCCTTACCCTACTGACCCGCTGCAGCTCCATCACTCAGGAAATTACACTAAGCCGACCCCGATATACTCACCTACCTACAACATAGGCGAAGACATCGCACTTACACGCACTCATCAATATCCACAGCGTTTTTTCTCAATGGGATTAATTTTCCCAGGCCGCCCTGTGTTGTGTATTAGCTGGCTGCCAGACTTGTGCAGCCGATCGCTGGTTCGGGGCAGAATTGGTATCGGCTAGAATGGCGGGATTGTACAAAGGCTGACTCAGATGGTGTTGGAATTAACCTGGCTGACCCCGGCAGTCTGAACAAAATACAATGCAAAATTATGCAGGACTTCATATAGATCTTTGAACTGAACCCATCTATTATGTTAATATGTTCAATGCTCTTAGATCGAGCTGGTAAAGCAGTATGATATCAGACTACCGCTCTCAGATTCAAATGTTATATGTTTAATTTTCTTGTATCTGTAATCATACTTTCCCTGCGGTGAAAAATACGGGTCTGGAACAATTTATGATCAGTGTTATGTGTCGGTCTGGTTAGCTAGCTGTCTCACTTTACTCCGCCACACTATTTGGGCTTGCCTAAACCGGTCCTTGTTTAAATGTCCCTGTTACAGGTATCTTTATTGTTTTTAATGTCCGGGGAGTGTTGTGTTTGCTTAAACTGGGACATAAAAATCTGACAACTGTGATTTTGTGATGCTCTGTCAGCCTCGATAGCACCTTGCTGTTGAGCTCACGGTGTAACTTCCAAAATGTCCGTCATTGATGCTTTTAGTCTTTCAGAGCGCCTCACACAGGCGGTAGTTAGACATAACACGCCTGGAACCATTTTACGTGTTACAGGGGTCGGACGAGAATTGTGCGTTGCAATAACCTTGTCACTTGGTTGATCTATACTGGAGACGGTTTACCGTTAGTTTTTTAATCCGGTTAGATTTTATTCACTGTCTGCTTACTGCACTTGTTCACTACATCTATTTATTTGCAACAGCAAAGGTTGAGACTGAAACTAGGGATGATCTGTTATTTTATCTTCCATGTATAACTTTCTTTGATGGGGTAATAGCATTGTTCACAGTTGGGCAGGGAGCCCCCCCATCCCACGCCCCCCACCCCTCACCTTCTAGCTTCAATGGCAGTGAAACACTAATCACTAGACTGCTGCTTTTGTAGGCCCAACCCATCTGTGGTACCCATTTATACTGCTGATAATACAAACTACAAGCCGAGTTGTTAAAATCTCACTTTGAGCATATCTATATATTTAAAGCTGCAAAACGTTTCTATTGCCTATACATTCTTGGAAGTATTGTCCCTCTGGATGTCTCTCACTACATAACTACAGAGGTAAAACTTCCAGCTGTATTATTCCTATAGTCCCCAGCACATTATCTTTTTATCTCTTTATCTCTTTATTTTTCAAGCCCCCCCAAAAATAAAATTCCCTTTGATCTACCACAAGGCTTCTGGTTAAGGAATGGTCCTTACTGCCTCACTCTTTAAATCCCCCCTCCTGGTCCACAAGGCACGGGCCGTGGTGTAACTCGAATTGTCCAAAACTCGCACAATACTATTATTCATTATGACACTGAGCCTTTACTTATGAGACCACACTATCAATTTGCTCTACAGGGTGCAATATATATATATTCATATTCTTGGGGGGAGATGGGATTGGTTTTGTTTTATTTTAGTCAGTGTGTAGTTTAGTTTTGTTGATATTATAAAATTTAGGGACATGGGTACAACATAAGAAGATGCCTGAATAAGCTTCATGTACCTTTAAATGCATAAGTATCTTTCTCAAAAATATGCGAATATTGTATATCGATGCTTATAATGTAGCCTTTAATCTAGAACTCTGATTGTAACTTATTCTCTGTAATCTTACTTTAAATGCAAATGTATATGTTGTCTTGCTCCTATGTCTCATAACTTTGTTTGACAGGGTAACAACATTGTTGACAGTTGGGCAGGGAGCCCCCCCCCCCCCCCTTTCTAGCTTCTATGGCAGTAAAACACTAATCACTTGGCGGCTGCATTTGTAGGCCCAACCCATCTGTAGTACCCATTTATACTGCTGACAGTACAAAATACAAGCCAAACTGTCAACATCCCACTTTGAGCATATCTATATATTTAAAGCTGCAAAAAGTTTCTTTTTCCTATACATTCTTGGAGGTATTGTCCCCCTGGATGTCTCCCACTGCATAATTACAGAGGTAAAACTTCCAGCTTCCAGCTGTATTATTCCTATAGTCCTCAGCACTTTATCTTTTTATCTTTTATTTTTCTAACCCCCAAAAAATTCCCTTTGACCTAACACAAAGTTTCTGGTTAAAGAATGGTCCTTACTGTCTTACTCTTTAGATCCCTCCCCCTGGTCCACTAGGCACGGGTTGTGGTGTATCTCGAGTTGCCCAAAACTCGCGCAACACTATTATTCATTACGGCACTGAACCTTTACTTATGAGACCACATTATCAATCTGCTCTACAGAGTGCAAAATATACATATTCATGTTCTTGGGGGGAGATGGGATTGTTTTTTGTTTTATTTTAGTCAATGTTTAGTTTGGGTTTTATTTAGTTTAGTTTTGTTTTGTTTATATTATAAAATTTAGGGACATGGGTGCAACATAAGAAGATGCCTGAACAAGCTTTATGTACCTCTAAATGCACAAGTATCATCATCTTTCTCAAAAATATGCGAATACTGTATATCGATGCTTATAATGCTAGAAATCTGATTGTAACTTATTCTCTGTAATCTTAATTTGAGTGCATATGAATATGTTGTCTTGTTCCCATGTCTCTTCAATAAAAAGAATTTAAAAAAAAAAAAAAAAATAGTTTATTTTTCGGGGGGAAAAAAAGTGGCGGTTTAACTACTATGTACAAAAGAAAGCAGTTGATGGATTCGTTTACAGGAAAATTGACATTCACTTTAACCCTCTGTTCACTCAATAAACTTGGCCTTGCAGACATTACAAATACATACTATCTCCCATCTTGCATGGACAACCTTGTACCTCCCAGATGCAGCATGTAGTTTAGAGGTATGGCATACAGGAGATACTTGAGTCAATACTTTACAGAGAAAAAACAGCTTCTCACTTCTATAATACACACACACACATATATATACATATATATATATATATATATATATATATATATATATATATATATATATATATATATATATATATATAATCTTTTTATTGATCATTTCTTAATTCTGTGAATAAATAGCTAGTTGAAACTCATCCACTGAAAAAAAAATTATGCCAAAAAAAAAAATATATATATATATCTTCATACTTTGAACAAGTTTTTTTTTTATTCCCAGAAATAAAGGGGTTAAAGAAATATTAAAATTAATTTTAATATTGCTATATAGAACAATTTCATACAAAAAATAAGCACTACAATAGTCAATAAAATCAAGAAGAAAAAAAAAAAAGGCGTGAGCTACAGAGTGCCAGCAAACTTATGAGTACCAGCAGGTTAAAAGCTAAATTTATTTTAGAAAAAGTAAAACAAAAACAAACATACACCATAGCTGCATTTATTTATTGCAGAGGAAGATATGCAAACTAATACAGTGCCTCTGTGTCTATTTATTTCAGGCTGCATAGTAGTTTCAAATTTCTAATCTTTTGCAGCTCCTGCGGTGATTAAAGTTCCATATGCTTGCAGGGCTCTGAAATTTACACATTTAATACGCCTCCTGCAATATCCCAGCTGTGGTGGCAAAATCAATGTATAAATGTGTTTGAAATATGAAAAAAATATATATATTTATTTAAAATGAACTTGCCAACATTTTAAGCAGTGCAATGTTCAAGTTTTCATGTTTCTATATCTAACATATAAATTAAATTCTTAAAAAGAAATGAACAGGAAATAACAGCAGTGTAAGTCATTTTTTAATAAATATACATATTATTACAGTGAAAGATAATTAAAAACTAAAATATACAAACACATGTAAGTAATTAAGATTGTTGGTGGTGTAGTATTGAGGCACAATTTTGCTTAACGTTAATAAACTTCAAATAAGTTTGTCTGAAAGTTTAATATAAGGCAAAGCAGCAGGTTTAATAACTCCATCGGCTGTTAGTATCTTTCTCTATATAGCTTTGTTTCTGTTATTACTACATTATACTTACCAAAGCTGGGAATACCACAGTTCAAAGAAAAGGCTATCTACAGCTTCAGCTCAGCTGTCAGGAATGAAGAATCCGTTCCGTTGAGCTAAAGTTTACGTTTTTTATGCAACCAGTGAAATCTGCAGGGAGGGGAGGGGACAGAAAGCTGAAGAAGAACGTAGGTTGGCTGAGACTTATGAAATAGGCGTAAATCTAGAAAGAAAGAAAAAAAAAGTAACACAGAGAAATAGTGTAAGGTTGGGAACATAGTGAGGAGGGAAAAGGAAAACAGAAAAAAAAATATTTGGCTCAACAGAAAACTGCAAAAGAATAGGAATGCAGGAAGACAGCCACACACTGTATATTGTTTTGTGCCTGCTCTATCTCAGACACATTACCAGCAAGAGCTGAAGGACCCTTGCTTGCTCCAATATTTTCCTCTGTTGTCATAGTAGCTACAAATTACAAACATCTGGTTCACACACCACTATTTTTCTTATTTGCAGAAGACTGGGGATCTGATAGCAAGTTTTGTACAAGATATAAAAGTTTGACATTGCTGTATATTGCCTAAATATACCAATCTTTCCATTTAAATAATATACAAAAATATACAAAAAAATATTGTTTGGTCCCATATATTGGCTTAGTAGAGGTGGCATGGCTAGGGTAATGGGATGGGTTATCATAAAATTATATTTAGAGGGGTTTGGTGTATAAAGGCAAATTTTAGCTTGAGAGATGTTTATCTCCCTCCCTTTTCAGGTTCTGGATGTGAAGTTGAAACTCATACATTGCAATACCCTGTAAAATGCTTTTTTCACTCCCCAGACAGAGCACCCCAGGAGAGATGTTAAAGGGTGCTCTGTGATTAAACTGTTGTAAGGCACATTTTAGTTGTAGGAGCACTGGTATCTTTAATATTTGTATAAGGGTTAAAAATGTTATTGTTAAAGGGACACTGAACCCAAATCTTTTCTTTTGTGATTCAGATAGAGCATGCAATTTTAAGCAACTTTCTAATTTACTCCTTTTTTTCTTCGTTCTCTTGCTATCTTTATTTGAAAAAAGAAAGAGGCACCTAGCCTCTTTATTTGGTTCAGGACTCTGGACAGCACTTTTTTATTGGTGGATGATTTTATCCACCAATCAGCAAGAACCACCCAGGTTGTTCACCAAAAATGGGCCGGTATCTAAACTCACATTCTTGCATTTCAAATAAAGATACCAAGAGAATTAAGAAAATTTGATAAAATGAGTAAATTAGAAAGTTGCTTAGAATGTCATGCTCTATCTGAATCACGAAAAAAAAATAATAATTTGGGTTCAGTGTCGCTTTAAT
Source organism: Bombina bombina (assembly GCF_027579735.1). NCBI lineage: Eukaryota > Metazoa > Chordata > Amphibia > Anura > Bombinatoridae > Bombina > Bombina bombina. Next base: position 955,037,458 of record NC_069500.1, read on the forward strand.
TATTATTTAATAAACAGAGCTGCAACCTGTGTAATTTCTCTATGCCTGTGTTATATATGTGTGTATGTAATTACTTGTTGACAAATGAGGCTGTCAAATCTATGAATGAAATATCAAACTAAAATGACTGTTCTGTTACATATTTACTTATATATTTTGTATAACAGGCATAAAAAAACGCTAGCTATGCAAAAGCTGATAAGGATTGTAATGTTTCCTTTTTATTGAGCATATCAGCAGTATTAACCCATTTGCTGAGTTATCAAGAGATTGTGCTGGTGTAAAATTACTGATATGTGTGTATTAAACATGGAAAAACACAGACATACTTTAATACTTAATATAGAGCCACAATTAAAAAAAATACTTCTAAAGCCCCTTAATGCCAGAGGTTATGTTCAAACTAAAATATACAAACATTAAAAAAAATCAATAGAAAATTAAAAGCTATCCATTTATCTAAGATATTTGGACATATCTACTCTTATAAGGGGGTTTCTTTACTATTCTAACATTTTAAAAAAATAGTAATAATAAAGTCATCTAAATATGAAATATCACAAACACACTTATGCAGTGACCACAAATGTATTAAACAAACCAAAATTATTTCATATCTTTTTTCAAACCCTTTGCTGTGATAAAAGCTTAACAAACTCTTGCAACTCTCTTAACCAATTTTATTAAGTAGCTACCTGGGAGCTTTGCTAACAGCTCCCATATAGTGCCCTCTACTAATATTAGTACCCTTGGTAAATATGAGCACAAAGGGCTGTGAAAATGTGTCTTTATTGTTTAACCATTTGATCTTTAAAAAAAAACAACACAGAGGCGGAGCTAGCCAGCAACCAGAGTGGCAGCACTTGGGAAGAGCTCCGTAAACACGGAGAGATTTAAGTGCTTAATAGCTGATTTCTGAAAATACAGCAACCAGAATCCAGCTCCTAATCACATCCACATTCGATGGGAAAGCAGCTGAGTGATTTTGAGGCGGTTTAGAGGGACTGCAAAACAGGCCGGATGCGGCCTACCCCGGGCCTCACGGACATAAAAACAGGGAATGAAACCAGCCGGATTCCTGTTTTCGGACCCCGATCAGTAAGAGAACACTAAATGATCCCCAGAGCAGGTGTCAGGGGTTTTGGGCATGTAAGTTCCTGTACCTTTAATTACCTGAACTATACTTCCCTATTTAAGGCTCCTCCTTATTCTCTTCCTTGCTTGGTAATTTGTCAGTACTCCAGTGTATGCTGAGTACCTAAGAAGACACCTAGCCGTTTCCTGCTGTCGAGGTCGGATTTCAACTGCTGTAATTATTCTACTCTCTGTTCTCCCCAGCATCCTAGGCTGCCTCCTGCATCCTACTTCGTTACTTGCTATCACCTGTTTATTGCCTGCTTATGGTAACCAACTCAACAGTGTTCGTGAGCTGACACGACTGCTGCAACTCCAGCGTGTGACATCACAACCGGTCTCCTACCGTCTTCAACGGCTGCTGCCGCTCACACACGCTCCCAGCTTAGTCTGCCATCCCTGCAGCTCCACCGGTCTCTATCTCAGGCTTCCTGCTCTACTCGTTCTCTGGATTAGCCGGTCTGTATGTTACAACTACCGGAACTGGTAACTCTCTGTCTTCTTACCAATGCAGCTTGTTTGTATAGTGTTTAATCCATATGCATATTGAACTCTGCTTAATATTATTCACTGTCTGGGCTGCATATTGACAAGTTTGTTAAACTGTGTTTCCACTACCTCCATCATATATATATCGGACTTTACCCTGCTTGTTGCACAATATCAGATACATGTGGCTATTGTTTAAATTAAGCCAGAGCAATCTGTTGGCTGAAGACTGAGTGTTTGTGTGAGTGGTGAATTGTAAATATTTTATGTGACTGGAATGGAAGCTTAAAGATATCTGTGGAATATACATATAATTGTTCAGCTTGAACTTCTCTCTGGATTCTTATGAACTGAATATACATTACTCTGCTTAACCTATAGAGACACGCTATCTCTCTGTGCTGCGTGTCATATTAATTTCACACTGTATCCCTACAGTAGTGACCCTCAGTTCAATGAGCACAACAGGGTTCCTATAAGTTAAATCTGAGTGAACCCGAGGTAAGGTGTGAGGCTGAGTGGTCCTACAATAATCAGGAGGTGGAGGCTCAGAAAGTAGGATCAGGGATTGGAACTCGTGGTTCTCAGGTTGGAGGAGAGCCTCCTGATATATTAAAAATATTACAGCACCCATAAAAAACACTACCTGAATCACCTGAATAAGGGTAAGTGGCAGGAATATCACCATTTTGATTGCTGAACACCCTCAGATTTAAACCACACTTTAACTCAATAAACCACTAAAAAATTGTAGCAAACACTAAAGGAGGATTATATTAATAACCGTAATCTGTGAAAAAAAATCACAAAAAGAGGGCGCCTCCTAGTGCAACTCTGTGCGAAAGGTTGTAATCACATGTCTTATAGACAATGTAATACTCACAAAATGAGCAGCACCCATGTGCTAAATGATGCAGGCTGGGGAATTAACAGTGACCCAGCTACACTGATCCTGCAGCAGGATGTTGGGTCTAGGTACTCCAGAGAATAAGCAAAGCTCAGACTTCCAAAGAGTAGTTTAAAAAATGATTTATTTAAAAGTGAGGATATATGCATTATATCCAAACCATAGAAATAACAACAACAAATGTTTAAAAACAGTTGCAACGCGTTTCTCAGCCAGACTGGCTGTTTCATCAGGCATCTGTCTTAACAATGGAAGCTCTGGCTTTTTATAACAAAATAAAACTACTCACCCTACCTACAACCCTCCCCCAACCCCATGTTCAAACAATTAGGCTAATTAGCATTTGACTATTGGCAGCAAGTAAATATACCAATGATTAAAGGATTGCAATGAAAAAACACACATACTATGATCCCCTGCAAACAATGAATGGTTACAATAAAATCATTACAATATTACCCAAATTGATACAAAAGGTGAAAAAAACTATACATCTAAAGTAGCATAAAATCACACTTTGGCACAAAGTGTAGAAGAGCAGAACATCCTCAAACTGGAGATTAGTCTACGCCATTTTAACCCTATTTTTTCATCATAGAAACCAAAATAATGTATAAAAAACTGTTGTGGCATAACACCCTTATCCTAAAATATTTAAAATATATATATAAAAATATATGTATATAATCAATCCACAATTCATTCAGATTTTTATCTCTATTTACTGAGAATGGTTAAAAACTCCTTTATTAAAAAAATATACAGTGGGCTAAATGTGTAAAGTGGAATGTTTATGCACATAGTGATGTTTTAAAATACACTCATATAATGCTGCTCATAGATCTAATACAAACGTTGTGCTCCCAAACGATGTCAACATAAGATCGCACTGGAAGAGCAGACTAAAACTAAAAAATAAATCTAAAAACCAAACCTTGAAATCGCTATAATTATTGCGCTGTTCCGGCAGGTTAAAAAGCCGCTATAAAGTGAACCTGTGATAGCTAGCTAGACCAAAATGGTATAAGTAGCGTGATAGGGTGTGTGATGTGAGTCGCAAGGTAAATGATGCGTGATAGGATGTAGTAAAACTGACGTGTGAATGAGAACTGTGAGGGAAGGTGATAACACTCTAACCTACTATGTTATGAAGCGAAGACTGAATTGACATAATGAAGGGAGCGTGATTAGATGTGTGATAAAGGGAATCAGAAAAATTAAGCGTGATGGGATGTGACTGCTAAGTGAGTAAATGCGTAGGAGGAGTAATAATACAACTATAAAATTACGATCTTAATTGGGTGAAAATGGAGGTGTGTAAGTGAAATGAGACTTGATAAGATGATGATAAAACAATAATAAATATGAGAAAACAGATATATTAAGATGTTACTAAAGGCGTGAGGGGAAGTGATAAAACTATTACCTACTATGCTATGAAGCGAAGACTGAAGAACATAATAAAAGGAACGTGATGGGATATTTGATTAGGGGAATCTGAAACATTTAACGTGATTGGATGTGACTGTTATGTGAGTGAATGTGTAGATCGAGTAATGATGCATCTGAAGAATTACGATCTTGGTTGGATGAAAATAGGAGGTGTGTAAAATAAATTGGACTTGATAGGATGATAATAAAACAATAATAAATATGGGAATACAAATGTATTGAGATGTGACTAAAGATGTAATCTCAGTTAAATAGTAACCATGAATGGTTAAATTAAAATAAATGTGTTGAACAAGTATGACTTGAACGTATTAAGTATATGAATGAGTATAACAGATGTGTAAGTAGATAAAAATAAATGTGATTAACTAAATGTGCAAAATGTTTTGAACTTTGATCATATGATGTAAAAATACTGGTATAATATATAAATATGATTTTGGAAAAATTCAACAAAAAAGGCGAATTGGGCCATATCTGTATAACCGACTTCGTATCGTATGAAATAATGAACAAACAAAGAAGATATTAATAAAATGGATGACCAACTTAAACTACATATAACTAGAAAAAAAACTACAAGAAACGTACCTAAAATAAAATAAAATAAATAAAAATAACGACTAAAAAAATTCTGACCCTGAGAGGTGGATATTAATAAACATAAAATCAAATTGTCACTTTTACTCAAAAGGAACCTCCATGAGTACGTTGGGATTAACTAAGATCTTAATAAGGTCTCTGTTTTAATAATGTCTGTATGCTTGGGGTCAAATGGCGTATGACTCATCTCAGAAAAAGATCCATATATTCTGTAATGAAAATCAACATCAAAAAGCAGCCATATCAAGATTTTCATTCAAACCCTCCGGAAAAAAGGCTCCCAAATTTGAAGATCCAATAGGTCTCCCTTTGGCAGAGCCTTGCGTACCTATTGGTACCTCCAATAGGAGGGATACTCTCAAGAGGGGTTATATGAAAATTACATTTGCCATGGTATTTGCATATCCTATGGTGTCTAGAGACACTATGTTTAATACTATTCTTTGTGATATTCCTAAAATGTTCCCCCCACCTAAGTTTTCTAATGGTGCGCCCTAAATATTGGACCCCACATTTACAGGTGAGAACACAAACAACAAAGGTAAAACTACAATCTAATCGTTCATGGATGGTAAAGGTCCGTCCAGTGGAATAAGAAGTGATGTTTGTAGCTCCATGTGTGATGTATTGGCACATACTGCACCTTTTAATGTTACACCTAAAAGCCCCTTTGGTGGTGTGGGTACCGGTTCTCTGCAATCTTATTCTTTTTAGTTTTTTTTTGTTCATAACAACTTTACTGGGTGCCAATTTTTGCTTTAGTGTAGGAGCTCTTCTGAAGGTGATATTTGGTCGGCTTTCTATTATATATTTTTAAGGATGGGATCTTTTTGTAAAAGATACCAGTGTTTGTTAATGATTTTCTTAATTATTTTGTAGTTAGAATTGTAATTTGTAATAAAAGACATTCTGTTACTTTCTGTTTTATTATACAATTGGGGTTCTTTTGTTGTTGTAGTATTAATTATAGTTTCCCTATCTAACGGCTAGATTTAGAGTTTTGTCGGTAACGACCCGCGTATCTAACGCTGGCTTTTTTCTGGCCGCACCTTTAAAATAACTCTGGTATTGAGAGTCCACAGAATGGCTGCGTTAGGCTCCAAAAAAGGAGCGTACAGCATATTTAACGCAACTTCAACTCTCGATACCAGAGTTGCTTACGGACGCGGCCAGCCTCAAAAACGTGCTCGTGCACGATTCCCCCATAGGAAACAATGGGGCTGTTTGAGCTGAAAAAAAACCTAACACCTGCAAAAAAGCCGCGTTAAGCTCCTAACGCAGCCCCATTGTTTCCTATGGGGAAACACTTCCTACGTCTGCACCTTACACTCTAACATGTACCCCGAGTCTAAACACCCCTAACCTTACACTTATTAACCCCTATTCTGCCGCCCCCGCTATCGCTGACCCCTGTATATTATTTTTAACCCCTAATCTGCCGCTCCATAAACCGCCGCTACTTACATTATCCCTATGTACCCCTAATCTGCTGCCCCTAACACCGCCGACCCCTATATTATATTTATTAACCCCTAATCTGCCCCCCACAACGTCGCCTCCACCTGCCTACACTTATTAACCCCTAATCTGCCGAGCGGACCGCACCGCTATTATTATAAAGTTATTAACCCCTAATCCGCCTCACTAACCCTATAATAAATAGTATTAACCCCTAATCTGCCCTCCCTAACATCGCCGACACCTAACTTCATTTATTAACCCCTAATCTGCCGACTGGAGCTCACCGCTATTCTAATAAATGTATTAACCCCTAAAGCTAAGTCTAACCCTAACACTAATACCCCCCTAAATTAAATATAATTTTAATCTAACGAAATTAATTAACTCTTATTAAATAAATTATTCCTATTTAAAGCTAAATACTTACCTGTAAAATAAATCCTAATATAGCTACAATATAAATTATAATGATATTATAGCTATTTTAGGATTAATATTTATTTTACAGGTAACTTTGTATTTGTTTTATCCAGGTACAATAGCTATTAAATAGTTAAGAACTATTTAATAGCTAAAATAGTTAAAATAATTACAAATTTACCTGTAAAATAAATCCTAACCTAAGTTACAATTAAACCTAACACTACACTATCAATAAATTAATTAAATAAAATACCTATAATTATCTACAATTAAACCTAACACTACACTATCAATAAATAAATTAAATACAATTCCTACAAATAAATACAATGAAATAAACTAACTAAAGTACAAAAAATAAAAAAGAACTGTTACAAAAAATAAAAAAATATTTACAAACATTAGAAATATATTACAACAATTTTAAACTAATTACACCTACTCTAAGCCCCCTAATAAAATAACAAAGCCCCCCAAAATAAAAAAAATGCCCTACCCTATTCTAAATTACTAAAGTTCAAAGCTCTTTTACCTTACCAGTCCTGAACAGGGCCCTTTGCGGGGCATGCCCCAAGAAGTTCAGCTCTTTTGCCTGTAAAAAAAACATACAATAACCCCCCCCAACATTACAACCCACCACCCACATACCCCTAATCTAACCCAAACCCCCCTTAAATAAACCTAACACTAAGCCCCTGAAGATCTCCCTACCTTGAGTCGTCTTAACCCAGCCGAGCCAAATTCTTCATCCAAGCGGAGCAAGAAGAGGTCCTCCATCCGGTAGAAGTCTTCATCCAAGCGGGGCAGAAGAGGTCTTCCATCCGATTGAAGTCTTCATCCAAGAGGCATCTTCTATCGTCATCCATCCGGAGCGGAGCGGCAGCATCCTGAAGACCTCCGACGTGGAACATCCATCCTGGCCGACGACTGAACGACGAATGACGGTTCCTTTAAATGACGTCATCCAAGATGGCATCCCTCGACTTCCGATTGGCTGATAGGATTCTATCAGCCAATCGGAATTAAGGTAGGAATATTCTGATTGGCTGATGGAATCAGCCAATCAGAATCAAGTTCAATCCGATTGGATGATTGGATCAGCCAATCGGATTGAACTTGATTCTGATTGGCTGATTCCATCAGCCAATCAGAATATTCCTACATTAATTCCGATTGGCTGATAGAATCCTATCAGCCAATCGGAATTCGAGGGACGCCATCTTGGATTACGTCATTTAAAGGAACCGTCATTCGTCGTTCAGTCGTCGGCCAGGATGGATGTTCCGCGTCGGAGGTCTTCAGGATGCTGCCGCTCCGCTCCGGATGGATGACGATAGAAGATGCCTCTTGGATGAAGACTTCAATCGGATGGAAGACCTCTTCTGCCCCGCTTGGATGAAGACTTCTACCGGATGGAGGACCTCTTCTTGCTCCGCTTGGATGAAGAATTTGGCTCGGCTGGGTGAAGACGACTCAAGGTAGGGAGATCTTCAGGGGCTTAGTGTTAGGTTTATTTAAGGGGGGTTTGGGTTAGATTAGGGGTATGTGGGTGGTGAGTTGTAATGTTGGGGGGTGTATTGTATGTTTTTTTTTACAGGCAAAAGAGCTGAACTTCTTGGGGCATGCCCTGCAAAGGGCCCTGTTCAGGGCTGGTAAGGTAAAAGAGCTTTCAACTTTAGTAATTTAGAATAGGGTAGGGCATTTTTTTATTTTGGGGGGCTTTGTTATTTTATTAGGGGGCTTAGAGTAGGTGTAATTAGTTTAAAATTGTTGTAATATATTTCTAATGTTTGTAAATATTTTTTTATTTTTTGTAACTTAGTTCTTTTTTATTTTTTGTACTTTTGTTAGTTTATTTCATTGTATTTATTTGTAGGAATTGTATTTAATTTATTTATTGATAGTGTAGTGTTAGGTTTAATTGTAGATAATTATAGGTATTTTATTTAATTAATTTATTGATAGTGTAGTGTTAGGTTTAATTGTAACTTAGGTTAGGATTTATTTTACAGGTAAATTTGTAATTATTTTAACTATTTTAGCTATTAAATAGTTCTTAACTATTTAATAGCTATTGTACCTGGTTAAAATAAATACAAAGTTACCTGTAAAATAAATATTAATCCTAAAATAGCTATAATATCATTATAATTTATATTGTATCTATATTAGGATTTATTTTACAGGTAAGTATTTAGCTTTAAATAGGAATAATTTATTTAAGAAGAGTTAATTAATTTCGTTAGATTAAAATTATATTTAACTTAGGGGGGTGTTAGTGTTAGGGTTAGACTTAGCTTTAGGGGTTAATACATTTATTAGAATAGCGGTGAGCTCCAGTCGGTAGATTAGGGGTTAATAATTGAAGTTAGGTGTCGGCGATGTTAGGGAGGGCAGATTAGGGGTTAATACTATTTATTATAGGGTTAGTGAGGCGGATTAGGGGTTAATAACTTTATTATAGTAGCGGTGCGGTCCGCTCGGCAGATTAGGGGTTAATAAGTGTAGGCAGGTGGAGGCGACGTTGAGGGGGGCAGATTAGGGGTAAATAAATATAATATAGGGTCCGGCGGTGTTAGGGGCAGCAGATTAGGGGTACATAGCTATAATGTAGGTGGCGGCTCTTTGCGGTCGGCAGATTAGGGGTTAATTATTGTAGGTAGCTGGCTGCGACGTTGTGGGTGGCAGGTTAGGGGTTAATAAATATAATATAGGGGTCGGCGGTGTTAGGGGCAGCAGATTAGGGGTACATAAGTATAACGTAGGTGGCGGTCGGCAGATTAGGGGTTAAAAAAATTTAATCGAGTGTCGGCGATGTGGGGGGGCCTCGGTTTAGGGGTACATAGTTAGTTTATGGGTGTTAGTGTACTTTAGAGCACAGTAGTTAAGAGCTTTATGAACCGGCGTTAGCCCAGAAAGCTCTTAACTACTGACTTTTTTCTGCGGCTGGAGTTTTGTCATTAGATTTCTAACGCTCACTTCAGACACGACTCTAAATACCGGAGTTAGAAAGATCCCATTGAAAAGATAGGATACGCAATTGACGTAAGGGGATCTGCGGTATGGAGAAGTCGCGGCTGAAAAGTGAGCGTTAGACCCTTTTTTGAATGACTCCAAATACCGGCGGTAGCCTAAAACCAGCGTTAGGAGCCTCTAACGCTGGTTTTCACGGCTACCGCCAAACTCCAAATCTAGGCCTAAGTTTCTTGCTCTCATGTAGCCCTCTTTAATAATCAGGTCCGGATAACCTTTATCTTTAAACCTTTCTTGCAAGATTAATGCTTGTTTTTCATAGGAATTAATAGATGAACAATTCCTTCTAATCCTGCGGAACTGGCTATAAGGGATGTTATTCTTCCAACTGGATAGGTGGTTACTATTATAGTGGAGAAAATTATTGCTATCTACAGTTTTAAAGTAAGTATATGAAGCTACATGTAGGGAGGAATCCCAAAAAAGAATCAGATCTAAAAATTATATACATTCCTTCTGTATATTGCTATTAAATGAAAGACCAAATATGTTATTATTGAGGTGTTGAACAAATAATTCTGCAGTTTCAAATGACCCATTCCAGATAAAGATCAGGTCGTTTATATATCTGCCATAGAAGACCAGGTTCAACTCCCAGCCTTGACTATAGATGCAAGTTTGTTCAAATTGGCCCATAACCAAATTGGCAAAGCTGGGAGCGAACCTGGCAGTCCCCTTAATCTGGAGAAAAATATCATCTTGGTATTTGAAATAATTGTGCTGCAATATAAACATAATTAAATCCAATATATATTTCTGTTGTACGGGAGGTAAATAAATGTCTCCCTCCAAATACTGTCTCACTGATTCAATACCAATTTGATGGGATATGTTGGAATAGAGTGCACAAACATCACATGTCATCCAAATATATTGTTCCCTTTTGTTAATGGATGACAATTTTCCCAATAAATCTGTAGTATCTTTAATATAAGAGGATAATGAAATAACATACTTCAATACATTTGTATTCCCATATTTATTATTTATTATTTTATCATCATCCTATCAAGACCAATTTAGTTTACACACCTCCTATTTTCATCCAACCCATTCTTCAGATGCATCATTACTCCATCTACGCATTCACTCACATAACAGTCACATCCAATCACGTTAAATGTTTCAGATTCCCCTCATCAAATATCCCATCACGTTCCTTTTATTATGTTCTTTCAGTCTTCGCTTCATAGCATAGTAGGTAATAGTTTTATCACTTCCCCTCACACCTTTAGTAACATCTTAATACATCTGTTTTCTCATATTTATTATTGTTTTATCATCATCCTATCAAGTCTCATTTCTCTTACACACCTCCATTTTCAACCAATCAAGATCGTAATTTTATAGTTGTATTATTACTCCTCCTACGCATTTACTCACTTAGCAGTCACATCCCATCACGCTTAATTTTTCTGATTCCCTTTATCACACATCTAATCACGCTCCCTTCATTATGTCAATTCAGTCTTCGCTTCATAACATAGTAGGTTAGAGTATTATCACCTTCCCTCACAGTTCTCATTCACATGTCAGTTTTACTACATCCTATCACGCATCATTTACCTTGCGACTCACATCACACACCCTATCACGCTACTTATACCATTTTGGTCTAGCTAGCTATCACAGGTTCACTTTATAGCGGCTTTTTAACCTGCCGGAACAGCGCAATAATTATAGCGATTTCAAGGTTTGGTTTTTAGATTTATTTTTTATTTTTAGTCTGCTCTTCCAGTGCGATCTTATGTTGATATTGTTTGGGAGCACAACGTTTGTATTAGATCTATGAGCAGCATTATATGAGTGTATTTTAAAACATCTCTATGTGCATAAACATTCCACTTTACACATTTAGTCCACTGTGCATATATAAGTATATTTTTTTTAATAAAGGAGTTTTTAACCATTCTCAGTAAATAGAGATAAAAATCTGAATGAATTGTGGATTGATTATATACATATATTTTATATATATATTTTAAATATTCTAGGATAAGGGTGTTATGCCACAACAGTTTTGTATACATTATTTTGGTTTCTATAATGACAAAATAGGGTTAAAATGGCGTAGACTAATCTCCAGTTTGAGGATGTTCTGCTCTTCTACACTTTGTGCCAAAGTGTGATTTTATGCTACTTTAGATGTATCGTTTTTTCACCTTTTATATCAAATTGGGTAATATTGTTATGATTTTATTGAAACCATTCATTGTTTGCAGGGGATCATAGTATGTGTGTTTTTTCATTGCAATCCTTTAATCATTGGTACATTTACTTGCTGCCAACAGTCAAGTGCTAATTAGCCTAATTGTTTGAACATGGGGTTGGGGGAGGGTTGTAGGTGGGGTGAGTTTTTTTATTTTGTTATAAAAAGCCAGAGCTTCCATTGCTAAGACAGATGCCTGATGAAACAGCCAGTCTGGCTGAGAAACGCGTTGCAACTGTTTTTAAACATTTGTTGTTGTTATTTCTATGGTTTGGATATATTGCATATATCCTCACTTTTAAATAAATCATTTTTTAAACTACTCTTTGGAAGTCTGAGCTTTGCTTATTCTCTGGAGTACCTGGACCCAACATCCTGCTGCAGGATCAGTGTAGCTGGGTCACTGTTAATTCCCCAGCCTGCATCATTTAGCACATGGGTGCTGCTCATTTTGTGAGTATTACATTATCTATTTGACCTGTGATTACAACCTTTCGCACAGAGTTGCACTAGGAGGCGCCCTCTTCTTGTGATATTTTTCACAGATTACAGTTTCATCTATCCGGTTTCACGAGAGGAGCTGCCTACCACATTGGAGGATTTATTCAGATGAACTTTTAACAGAAGTATCTTACTGGAATTCATTTACACTGGACTCTCTTTTATTAGATTTCCACATTGGGACTCAGCTAAATTTATCAATATAGTATGATGTATAATTAATATCTAACTACTGTACGGTTATTATATATTATCAGCCAATATATTATATTGCTATACTAACTGAATTTAGACTGAGATATTGTTAACTGGATCATATATTTTTACACTTCTTCTTATAATAGTTCAAATTATTATTAGGAATTTGCTCTTATAGTTATTTTTCAATTATTTATTTTGCTCCCATTTTTTAGTAGGGTACTTAGTAGTTTTGTCTTACTTGTTTAGGCATAAGGCCTTTGTTGATACACTCAGATTTTGTTTTGTTTTTAGCGCCCCCTATGGTTGCACACTTTAGGTGATAGCAACAGTTTGGTTATATTAATAACCGGTGCACCTCCAATCTGGTTGAGACTGACTCACCAAAGCATCTAATCACCAATAGGAGATAATACAGACAGAGGTGCACTCCGACATCCACTGCCACCCTGACAAGGCAACTTACTCCCACACATGGCAAGGTGCTTAGATACACCAGCACCTGACAAGCCTCTATTGTCTATGAGAAAATAATAACATTTAGCTAGGGGACTTGGGCTTTAAAAGTTCTTAATACACCACTATTTATTCTAACTTATGCCTCATTAACTTGGTATTGCGTACACAGTGAGCGATATCAGGACACACTTAAAAAGACTTGGAGTGGCACTAGATGTCAAGCTGACACAAGAACACCAGGCACCTGACCGCTAAGTGGCACACACATATCATATTAGGAGACTCCTATCTATAAATGACCGATTAAAACCTAGAAGCTCAACTTGGAATGGTCTCAGATGGACGCAGACGACATAGGTAGCAAGGATGATACATAAGAAATAACATAGAAATATTGCAAGCCTAGTAGAGAGGGGGACATGGGGGCTGCGAGGGAAGGGCAAGGTGACACGAATACAGCTTGAACAGCAAGTGGATACATTCTTTCTACACGTTATTTGAAGGAAAACACTTATTAATATGAAAAGTAGAACCCAAACAGTAAAAGACTGTCTTTCCAAGTCACAGTCAAAGATCAAGGCTACAGACAAATCAAACTCCCCACCAAAACAAAATAGTGGACGGGAAACCACAGATGAAGACACTTCTTCAGGGGGAGATATCCCGAATAACGAACTGTTAACCCACATCAAAACCTTCTTCCATGAGGAGCTGAAAACAGCAATACATGACCTCAAGCAGGATATAAGAGAAATAGGTGGGAGAACGACAGAACTCGAAAATAAAATTGACGACATCACTGAAGAAATTCCTCAACTCAAACACACCTTGCTCGACCACTCCATCTATATAAAAAAAACTTGAAGATCAGGTAGAAGACTTAGAAAATCGATCACGACGATCTAATCTGCGAATTAGAAACCTTCCAGAAGATTACAAAAATCTTCAGGCAGATGTTACTAAGATATTTCATCAACTTATACCTGACACGGAATCTAACATCCTATTATTTGACAGAGTTCACAGAGCCCTCACTAAACCCTCCCAATCCAAAACCAGGGACATATAAGTTAAGCTGCACTATTATCACGTTAAAGAGCTGATCCTACAAGCGGCAAGACAAACACGAACAGTTGTCTACGAGGGCCATAGTATCCAAATCTACACGGACTTGTCTCCCAAAACATTAAGAAGAAGGCGAGAGATGAGGCCAATAGTAAATGCTTTGATCAGAGAAAAGATGAGATACCGGTGGAACTTTCCCTTTAAGCTGATCTTTACTCACCAAAGCACATCTTATTCCTGTTCCTCGGTAGAAGAGGGCATAAGGATACTTGCCAAACTCGAGATACCAATAGAGGAGTCAGAGCCACAGACCCTACAGAAGACGACAAAGAAATTACCTCAGAGGGAATGGACACTAGTATCCAAAAATGGAAAGGCTAAGAGATCGAAACCAAATACATCAACCAGTTCAGATATTAGTTCTTATAATGAAGAGAACCCTTCAGTTCCCTAAAGCCAACATTTTTTGGACTCGTATACAAATACTTTGAAGGGTCTGGACTATGACATGCTGTGCTGAACAGGCTGTAAGTTACAGTATGTGTGGCCAATGGTCCACAAACTATCTCTGTAGCTAAATGACATGTACAATGATGTCTTCCCCCACATCCTTGTCCCTTTGGGTCCTCGCTCCTCTGTCCTCCTACCCCTCCCCTCTTTCTCTCTATATCCTTCCCCCTCCCCACCTGAACCGATGTCTAATGATAAAAAATTGTATTCTCAGGATGTAGAGATGACACAAATATTAGGAGACTACTCCAGAGTTGGTTTTTGACCAGATTGTTAAGTAATGTTTTCGGTGCATTTAAAGGCACCAAGGTTTATAGTTATGTTAATTTGTTATATGTTAATTTGTTCAGTCTTAAATGTCGACTTTCAGGAGTCAAAAAAACTAAGGTTTCTAGGAGTGTACCAACATGGGGGTATCTGCCCAAGCTCTGCTAGTCCCATAACCCTTAAGGGAGAAGGCTCGCCCACAAATCTAACCGTACTATTCATTAGCATAAAATTTAGGGAAAAAAACATGCAGATTAGGATAATATCCCATAACACCAGGGGTCTAAACTCCAATATAAAGAGGAAAAAAGCTATAATTGATTATAAGTCCCAGAATACCAAGATAGTGATGCTACAGGAAACCCACTTTACATCTGCCACAACACCCACATATTGGGACAAACTTTTCCCAGTACAATTCCATGCCATCAATAATAAAAAGAGATGCGGGGTCTCATTGCTCTTTCATGCCTCACTTAACTTTAAAGAAGAAGAGACAATTAGGGATAGGGAAGGGAGATTTCTCATAGTACGAGATTTAATACACAGTACCCCCATCATGTTGGTGAACATTTATGCCCCCAATGATCACCAAGGGCCATTTCTTACTAAGTTAAGCAAACAATTGTCATCCTGGAGGAGATATAAAACAATTATTGGGGGGATTTCAATCTGATACTAGATGACAGGCTAGACAGGACTTCCCCTATCTCACATAAAAATAGAAGGCAAACACCTGATCAGCAGATACTGAGGGATTTCTTGCTGGATTACAATTTATTAGACAGCTGGAGAACAATAAATAAGGGAACAAGAGAATATACTTATTATTCATCAATACATGGAACCCGTTCCAGAATAGATCTAATACTTATAAGCCAAATTCTTCTCCCGTTGGTCACAGAGGCAACTATCTGTAACTGTGCATGGTCAGAGCATGATATGATGTAGAAGAAGTGATAAATCCGGGAAGATTGAGATCCTGGACCCTGCAACCTAAGGCCTAGATTTAGAGTTCGGCGGTAGCCGTCAAAACCAGCGTTAGAGGCTCCTAACGCTGGTTTTGGGCGCCCGCTGGTATTTGGAGTCAGTGATTAAAGGGTCTAACGCTCACTTTTCAGCCGCGACTTTTCCATACCGCAGATCCCCCTACGCCATTTGCGTAGCCTATCTTTTCAATGGGATCTTTCTAACGCCGGTATTTAGAGTCGTTTCTGCAGGGAGCGTTAGAGCTCTAACGACAAAACTCCAGCCGCCTGAAAATAGCAGGAGTTAAGAGCTTTCTGGCTAACGCCGGTTCATAAAGCTCTTAACTACTGTACCCTAAAGTACACTAACACCCATAAACTACCTATGTACCCCTAAACCGAGGTCCCCCCACACCGCCGCCACTCGATTAAATTTTTTAACCCCTAATCTGCCGACCGCCACCTACGTTATATTTATGTACCCCTAATCTGCTGCCCCTAACCCCGCCGACCCCTGTATTATATTTATTCACCCCTAACCTGCCCCCCACAACGTCGCCGCCAGCTACTTACAATAATTAACCCCTAATCTTCCGACCGCAAATCGCCGCCACCTACGTTATCCCTATGTACCCCTAATCTGCTGCCCCTAACACCGCCGACCCCTATATTATATTTATTAACCCCTAATCTGCCCCCCTCAACGTCGCCGACACCTGCCTACACTTATTAACCCCTAATCTGCCGAGCGGACCTGAGCGCTACTATAATAAAGTTATTAACCCCTAATCCGCCTCACTAACCCTATCATAAATAGTATTAACCCCTAATCTGCCCTCCCTAACATCGCCGACACCTACCTTCAATTATTAACCCCTAAACTTCCGATCGGAGCTCACCGCTATTCTAATAAATGGATTAACCCCTAAAGCTAAGTCTAACCCTAACACTAACACCCCCCTAAGTTAAATATAATTTTTATCTAACGAAATAAATTAACTCTTATTAAATAACTTATTCCTATTTAAAGCTAAATACTTACCTGTAAAATAAATCCTAATATAGCTAAAATATAAATTATAATTATATTATAGCTATTTTAGGATTAATATTTATTTTACAGGCAACTTTGTAATTATTTTAACCAGGTACAATAGCTATTAAATAGTTAAGAACTATTTAATAGTTACCTAGTTAAAATAATAACAAATTTACCTGTAAAATAAATCCTAACCTAAGTTATAATTAAACCTAACACTACCCTATCAATAAAATAATTAAATAAACTACCTACAATTACCTACAATTAACCTAACACTACACTATCAATAAATAAATTAAACACAATTGCTACAAATAAATACAATTAAATAAACTAGCTAAAGTACAAAAAATAAAAAAGAACTAAGTTACAGAAAATAAAAAAATATTTACAAACATAAGAAAAATATTACAACAATTTTAAACTAATTACACCTACTCTAAGCCCCCTAATAAAATAACAAAGCCCCCCAAAATAAAAAATTCCCTACCCTATTCTAAATTAAAAAAGTTACAAGCTCTTTTACCTTACCAGCCCTGAACAGGGCCCTTTGCGGGGCATGCCCCAAGAATTTCAGCTCTTTTGCCTGTAAAAGAATAAATACAATACCCCCCCCCCAACATTACAACCCACCACCCACATACCCCTAATCTAACCCAAACCCCCCTTAAATAAACCTAACACTAATCCCCTGAAGATCTTCCTACCTTGTCTTTACCATCCAGGTATCACCGATCCGTCCTGGCTCCAAGATCTTCATCCAACCCAAGCGGGGGTTGGCGATCCATAATCCGGTGCTCCAAAGTCTTCCTCCTATCCGGCAAGAAGAGGACATCCGGACCGGCAAACATCTTCTCCAAGCGGCATCTTCGATCTTCTTCCATCCGGTGCGGAGCGGGTCCATCTTGAAGCAGGCGACGCGGATCCATCCTCTTCTTCCGATGTCTCCCGACTAATGACGGTTCCTTTAAGGGACGTCATCCAAGATGGCGTCCCTCGAATTCCGATTGGCTGATAGGATTCTATCAGCCAATCGGAATTAAGGTAGGAATTTTCTGATTGGCTGATGGAATCAGCCAATCAGAATCAAGTTCAATCCGATTGGCTGATCCAATCAGCCAATCAGATTGAGCTCGCATTCTATTGGCTGTTCCGATCAGCCAATAGAATGCGAGCTCAATCTGATTGGCTGATGGGATCGGCCAATCGGATTGAACTTGATTCTGATTGGCTGATTCCATCAGCCAATCAGAAAATTCCTACCTTAATTCCGATTGGCTGATAGAATCCTATCAGCCAATCGGAATTCGAGGGACGCCATCTTGGATGACGTCCCTTAAAGGAACCGTCATTAGTCGGGAGACATCGGAAGAAGAGGATGGATCCGCGTCGCCTGCTTCAAGATGGACCCGCTCCGCACCGGATGGAAGAAGATCGAAGATGCCGCTTGGAGAAGATGTTTGCCGGTCCGGATGTCCTCTTCTTGCCGGATAGGAGGAAGACTTTGGAGCACCGGATTGTGGATCGCCAACCCCCGCTTGGGTTGGATGAAGATCTTGGAGCCAGGACGGATCGGTGATACCTGGATGGTGAAGACAAGGTAGGAAGATCTTCAGGGGATTAGTGTTAGGTTTATTTAAGGGGGGTTTGGGTTAGATTAGGGGTATGTGGGTGGTGGGTTGTAATGTTGGGGGGGGGGTATTGTATTTATTCTTTTACAGGCAAAAGAGCTGAAATTCTTGGGGCATGCCCCGCAAAGGGCCCTGTTCAGGGCTGGTAAGGTAAAAGAGCTTGTAACTTTTTTAATTTAGAATAGGGTAGGGAATTTTTTATTTTGGGGGGCTTTGTTATTTTATTAGGGGGCTTAGAGTAGGTGTAATTAGTTTAAAATTGTTGTAATATTTTTCTTATGTTTGTAAATATTTTTTTATTTTCTGTAACTTAGTTCTTTTTTATTTTTTGTACTTTAGCTAGTTTATTTAATTGTATTTATTTGTAGCAATTGTGTTTAATTTATTTATTGATAGTGTAGTGTTAGGTTAATTGTAGGTAATTGTAGGTAGTTTATTTAATTATTTTATTGATAGGGTAGTGTTAGGTTTAATTATAACTTAGGTTAGGATTTATTTTACAGGTAAATTTGTTATTATTTTAACTAGGTAACTATTAAATAGTTCTTAACTATTTAATAGCTATTGTACCTGGTTAAAATAATTACAAAGTTGCCTGTAAAATAAATATTAATCCTAAAATAGCTATAATATAATTATAATTTATATTGTAGCTATATTAGGATTTATTTTACAGGTAAGTATTTAGCTTTAAATAGGAATAAGTTATTTAATAAGAGTTAATTTATTTCGTTAGATAAAAATTATATTTAACTTAGGGGGGTGTTAGTGTTAGGGTTAGACTTAGCTTTAGGGGTTAATCCATTTATTAGAATAGCGGTGAGCTCCGATCGGAAGTTTAGGGGTTAATAATTGAAGGTAGGTGTCGGCGATGTTAGGGAGGGCAGATTAGGGGTTAATACTATTTATGATAGGGTTAGTGAGGCGGATTAGGGGTTAATAACTTTATTATAGTAGCGCTCAGGTCCGCTCGGCAGATTAGGGGTTAATAAGTGTAGGTAGGTGTCGGCGACGTTGTGGGGGGCAGATTAGGGGTTAATAAATATAACATAGGGGTCGGCGATGTTAGGGCAGCAGATTAGGGGTACATAGGGATAACGTAGGTGGCGGCGTTTTACGGAGCGGCAGATTAGGGGTTAAAAGTGTAATGCAGGTGTCAGTGATAGCGGGGGCGGCAGAATAGGGGTTAATAAGTGTAAGGTTAGGGGTGTTTAGACTCGGGGTACATGTTAGAGTGTTAGGTGCAGACGTAGGAAGTGTTTCCCCATAGGAAACAATGGGGCTGCGTTAGGAGCTGAACGCTGCTTTTTTGCAGGTGTTAGGTTTTTTTTCAGCTCAAACAGCCCCATTGTTTCCTATGGGGGAATCGTGCACGAGCACGTTTTTGATGCCGGCCGCGTCCGTAAGCAGCTCTGGTATCGAGAGTTGCATTTGCGGTAAAAATGCTCTACGCTCCTTTTTTGGAGCCTAACGCAGCATTTGTTTGAACTCTCGATACCAGAGTTAAATTTATGGTGCGGCCAGAAAAAAACCTGCGGAGCGTTAACAGCCCTTTTACCGCCGAACTCTAAATCTAGGCCTAAGTTACTCCAAAATTATGTATTTAAACAACAAATTGAACGACATATTAGTGAATTCATAAAAATAAATGAGGGCTCTACCACCAACCCAAATGTAGTATGGAGTGCTTTGAAAGCCTCCATTAGAGGTATTATAATAGCTGAATCTTCTAAACTCAAGAAACAATATATGAGTAAAATAGAACAGTTAAGAAAAGAGATCGCTTCAATACGAGAAAATATAACAGGGAACCCCCAGCGAAGTTTAGTTAAACTACTTAAAAATAAAAACGAGGAACTCAACCAACTATTAAACAAAGAGGCAATCTCCTCATTTAAAGCATTAGACACAAGATACTACACATACGGCAATAAACCAGATAAAATGCTGGCAAACAAATTGAAGGACATAACTAGACAACTTCCTGGAAAGTAGCTCACTCCCAAAAATCTCTCAAGAAGATCTTGATGCTTTAAATAAGCTTATAACACTACAGGAGGTATCCCTAGCCATTAAAGAACTAAAGAGAAATAAAGCCCCAGGCCCTGATGGGTTCTCTGAATCCCTTTATAAAGACCTTCAAATCTCCTTAGCCCCCCATTTAGTGGTCATTTTCAATAATATTTTACAGGGAGTAGACATACCACAGGACATTTTGACTGCGAGGATGACAGTAATCTCGAAACCGGGAAAATGTAAACAGTACTGCCAGAATTATAGACCAATTTCTCTAATCAACCAGGACCTTAAGTTGTTTACCAAAATCCTAGCGAATCGGCTAACGACCCCCATCGAAAGCTTAATAAATACGGATCAAGTAGGATTCATAGCGCAAAGGGAAGCCCCAGATAATATAAGAAAAGTTGCAGATCTGATAAACCTGGCTACAGTTAGAGAAGTGCCTTCTCTGTTCCTAACCCTGGATGCGGAGAAGGCATTTGATAGGGTCAATTGGGACTCTATGTTGGCAGTACTAAACAAAGTAGCAATAAGTTGCCCATTCCATTTGGCCCTGAGGAAGCTATATTCAAGCCCAGATGCCTTTTGTCAGACTCTCAGGATACCAATCAACGCCAATAACAATTAGAAATGGAACCAGGCAGGGATGGTCATTGTCACCGTTGCTATTTGAACTGTGCATTGAGCCCCTCGCACAGAGAATTTGAGATAACCCCAATATAGCAGGAATTAGAGTGGGGGTAAAAGAATACAAAATGTCATTAAGCCCCTACTTTTTCTCCCAGTAATTTATTCAGAACTAGGTAAGTTTGGATTGTTGTCGGGATATAAGGTGAATGCGAACAAATGTGAGGCCTTAGGTATTCACTTACCAAATCACACTAAGAAATTACTTTAACTTTGCCTTCACATGGGCTAAGACCTCTATCAAATATTTGGGTATCCACCTTACAAATAATGTTAACACACTTTATAAAGAAAACTACACGTCTATGTTTATACAGATTAAGAAGCTAATAAATAGTTGGTCTAAACATAATCTCTCATTATATGTGAGAAATATAGCCATCAAAATGACGGTATTACCTAAAATCCTTTAATTGTTCCGATCACTCCTGATAACTGTACCGATAGCAGAGCTACACTCTATGCAGAAAGAAATCCTTAGATTTATATGGCAGGGGAAAAGGGCAAGAATCAACAAAGATGTACTGACTAGACATAGTGAAGGTGGTGGAGTAGGCCTCCCAAAATTAATATCCTATTACTAGGCAGCTAGAATGGCCCAGACCTTACATTGGCATAAGACAACTAATGCACCACAATGGGTCCAACTAGAGGCAGACATCATAGGAATAGGAAGGATAGATAAATTGCTCTGGACAGGTAAACAAAGTAGACCTCAATATATAAGACAGATTATGTCAATTCACCACACCATATTTATATGGGATAAGTTGAACAAGACTTATCCATTGGTCACTATTAGATCTAAAGTAACTCCTCTGGTACCTATCAACTCAATAATAAATTTACAAATACAGAGAAAATGGGAAAACAAGGGCTTGTATTGTATTGCAGATACACTTATAAACAATAAAATAATGTCGTATGAACAATATGCAAAATTGGGGGACCCCGACCGAAACATATGGTTTCACTACTTGCAACTCAAGTCCAGAGTTCAGGAGATTTTAGGAAGCACACTGACTTCCAGCCACACCATGTTTGAATCCCTTTGTATATCAAGGGAGTCCAGGAAGGGTATAATTACTTTATTATACCCAATATTTAACATTAAATATAAAGACAAAAAAACAGCACTATGATCAAGTGGGAAAGAGACTTGGGCAGATCATGGTCAGTAGAAACTTGGGTAAAAAAACATTCAGAGAGGGCTAACATTCTCGCCTAATGCATCACTAAAAGAAAATTACCGCAAAGTTTTATATAAATGGTACATTTATCCTACTAGACTAGCCAAGATAGGAGAACTAAATCAACACCTATGCTATAGAGGAGGATGCGGGGAAATAGGCTCTTAGTTACATATGTGGTGGCACTGTGCCAAAGTTAAACAGGTGTGGGACCATCTCTCATCATATTTAAGTGCAATACTAGAGAAGGAGATAACTCTCTCCCCAGAGCAAGCTCTGCTTCACTTTCCCCTAGAAGAGCCCCTAAAGAGGCATTTCAAACTTGTGAATATGATATGCACCGTAACACGATTAAGTATTGCCAAGTACTGGAAAAAGGGTGTAGCTACAGTATACTTTGTATTGTGGAAGAATATCCAATATACAGGGAGTGCAGAATTATTAGGCATTAATTTTATTATTGAACAACAACCATGTTCTCAATGAACCCAAAAAACTCATTAATATTAAAGCTGAATAGTTTTGGAAGTAGTTTTTAGTTTGTTTTTAGTTATAGCTATTTTAGGGGGATATCTTGTGTGCAGGTGACTATTACTGTGCATAATTATTAGGCAACTTAACAAAAAAACAAATATATACCCATTTCAATTATTTATTTTGACCAGTGAAACCAATATAACATCTCAACATTCACAAATATACATTTCTGACATTCAAAAACAAAACAAAAACAAATCAGTGACCAATATAGCCACCTTTCTTTGCAAGGACACTCAAAAGCCTGCCATCCATGGATTCTGTCAGTGTTTTGATCTGTTCACCATCAACATTGCGTGCAGCAGCAACCACAGCCTCCCAGACACTGTTCAGAGAGGTGTACTGTTTTCCCTCCTTGTAAATCTCACATTTGATGATGGACCACATGTTCTCAATGGGGTTCAGATCAGGTGAACAAGGAGGCCATGTCATTAGATTTTCTTCTTTTATACCCTTTCTTGCCAGCCACGCTGTGGAGTACTTGGACGTGTGTGATGGAGCATTGTCCTGCATGAAAATCATGTTTTTCTTGAAGGATGCAGACTTCTTCCTGTACCACTGCTTGAAGAAGGTGTCTTCCAGAAACTGGCAGTAGGACTGGGAGTTGAGCTTGACTCCATCCTCAACCCGAAAAGGCCCCACAAGCTCATCTTTGATGATACCAGCCCAAACCAGTACTCCACCTCCACCTTGCTGGCGTCTGAGTCGGACTGGAGCTCTCTGCCCTTTACCAATCCAGCCACGGGCCCATCCATCTGGCCCATCAAGACTCACTCTCATTTCATCAGTCCATAAAACCTTAGAAAAATCAGTCTTGAGATATTTCTTGGCCCAGTCTTGATGTTTCAGCTTGTGTGTCTTGTTCAGTAGTGGTCGTCTTTCAGCCTTTCTTACCTTGGCCATGTCTCTGAGTATTGCACACCTTGTGCTTTTGGGCACTCCAGTGATGTTGCAGCTCTGAAATATGGCCAAACTGGTGGCAAGTGGCATCTTGGCAGCTGAACGCTTGACTTTTCTCAGTTCATGGGCAGTTATTTTGCGCCTTGGTTTTTCCACACGCTTCTTGCGACCCTGTTGACTATTTTGAATGAAACGCTTGATTGTTCGATGATCAGGCTTCAGAAGCTTTGCAATTTTAAGAGTGCTGCATCCCTCTGCAAGATATCTCACTATTTTTGACTTTTCTGAGCCTGTCAAGTCCTTCTTTTGACCCATTTTGCCAAAGGAAAGGAAGTTGCCTAATAATTATGCACACCTGATATAGGGTGTTGATGTCATTAGACCACACCCCTTCTCATTACAGAGATGCACATCACCTAATATGCTTAATTGGTAGTAGGCTTTCGAGCCTATACAGCTTGGAGTAAGACAACATGCATAAAGAGGATGATGTGGTCAAAATACTCATTTGCCTAATAATTCTGCACTCCCTGTATGTATCAAGCAGTACCTTCCTGAGTCAAAATATGATTTTTTTTTTTTTTTTTTTTAGAATTGCTTAAGGCACATATACAGACTGAACCTTTTTTGTTTATGATTATGTTTGTACTAAAATGTTTAAAGTTGTAAACTCAATAAAAATGATTTAAAAAAAAAACCACAAACATGCTCTACTCTCATGGATATCAAACAATTGCAAATGCAACACATATATGTGTGGCACAATTATTGGCTCCCTATTAGTCAATACATTGTGTTTCCTCCTTTTTCCAAGATAACAGTTCTGTGTCTTCTCCTATAATGCCTGATGAGGTGGGAGAATACATAGCAAGGGATCTAATACCATTCCTCCATACAGAATCTCTCCAGATCCTTCAAATTTTGAGGTCAATGCTGGTGGACTCTCCTCTTCAGTTCACCCCACAGGTTTTCTATAGGTTTAAAGTCAGGGGACTGAAATGGCCATGACAGCCCCTTGATTTTGTGGTCAGTAAACCATTTTTGTATTGATTTTGATGTATGTTTTGGATCATTGTCCTGCTGGAACATCCAACCACAGCCCATTTTAAGCTTACTGGCAGAGGCAGTCAGGTGTTCATTTAATATTTGTTAATATTTGATACAGGCCATGATGCCATGTATCTTAACAAAATGACCAGGTCCTCTGGCAAAAAAACTGCCCCAAGACATTAAAGAACCCTCACCATATTTAACCGTACTACCTCTCTGTGTGCACCAAACCAACCTCTGGTGTTTATTGCCAAAAAGCTTTATTTTGATTTAATCTGACAATTGAAACGAATCCCATTTGATGTTCCAGCAGTGTCTGGCAAACTGAAGACACTTGGGTTTGTTTTTGGATGAGAGTAGAGGCTTTTTTCTTGAAACCCTTACAAACAAGTTGTGGTTATGTAGGTGACGTCGGATTGTAGTTTTGGAGACTTTCTGACCCCAAGACGCAACTAACTTAGGCAATTCTTCAGCTGTGATCCTTGGAGATATTTTAGCAACTAGAACCATTCATATTCACAACTGAGACAATGAAGACAAACATCCTCTTCCAGGTTGATTCTGAAATTTTCCAGTTGATTGGAACTTCTTAAAGGGATAGGAAACCCACAAATTTTCTTTCATGATTTGGATAGAACATACACTTTTAAACAACTTTCCAATTTACTTCCATTATCAAATTTACTTTGTTCTCTTGTCATCCTTTGCTGAAGGAACAGCATTGCACTACTCCAGCAAGATGAACACATCTTGTCAGCCAATCACAAAAGACAAATGTGTCCAGGCACCAATTACCAGCAGCTCCCACTAGTGTAGGATATGTGCATATTCTTTTTCAACAAGGAATACCAAAAGAACGAGAACAAAGTACATTTAAAAATAGAAGTGAATTTAAAATTGTCTTACAATTAATTGCTCTATCAGAATCATGCAAGTTTAATTTTGACTTTCCTATCCCTTTAATTATTGTCCCAATGGTGGAAATGGGCATTTTCAATGCTTTTGCTATTTTCTTATAGCCACTTCCCATTTTGTGAAGCTGAACAACCTTTTGCCGCACAGCTATATTCCTTGGTCTTACCCCTTGTAATGAATGACTAAGGGAACTTGGCCTATGTGTTACCTAAAATTTATACTCATGTGAAACAGGAAGTCATGGTTGAACAATTTCCTGTTCCTAGTCACCCAGGTGTACTAAAAATGTAAAATATCAATTGGAATATACTTCAAATATATTTTTCTCATGAATTCACAGGGGTGCCAATAATTGTGCCACACATATTTTTAAATTTGCTGTATAAACTTGTGTTGTGTTTGCAATTGTTTGATATCCATAAGAGCAGAGTATTTTTCTGTATTTTTTTAACAAAAGATCAAAAGGTTAAACAAGAAAGACAATTTGTCACAGCCATCTTTGCTCATATTTACCAAAGGTAAAACAAACGATGCCCCAACCCACTAAGTGCAAATCTGAGGAAAAGGCCCCTTTGCAGTAGTTAAACATATAGTTATATGTAGGCAATAGTAAAATAATGTAATACTTTTTATACTTTTATGTCCTTTAAAGACCCACTGAATCTTGAAAAAAAAATACATCTTATTGGCATTAGGTGTTAGTGAGAAAATAAATTTTACAAATTAACTTTTAAAGGCATATTTACTATGCATGCCTTTTAAAATAATGATTTATTTATTGTGGTCCAATATTCTCCAACTTTAAAATTTCATTGACATTCTTATTTTTTTAAAGTCTTTATTTATATCCAACATAATAAGCTGACAATCAGTAGCAAGGAAAAAAGAAGAAAAACAAAAGTCAAACAAAAACAATCCGCTCTGGGTTTCAAATAAATACATTTTAGGTAATGGACCAGTATTTAAGCGTCATAAATAGAAGACATACAATATACATGGCCATAAAAACCTCAGGTGTTTACAGCTTAACACAGAAAAACAAAAATAAATATATGACATTCATTGGCTGAGGCTTGCCCAGAAATAAAATAATTTTCCTAAATTGCAATAGTACTCAATTCTTTGTTGGATGATTTTGTATTAGTTTTACCCAAACATAACTGCCCACACACTTTACAACAAACAAAAACAGAACAATACAAGACAATACAGAACAATACAAAACAAAATAATATAGAAAAGAAAGAAAGAAAAAAAAAAAAAAAAAAAAAAAACCCACACAAATCTTCAGACCCCCGTCACCACCTCCCTAAGAGAACTAGTTCAGTGTTACGTAAAGGATATATCAAACATTCCCTTTCAGCAGGGGGAAATGTTTTTAGAAATGCTGACCATTTTAAAAAAAACCTAGAAATATCATTATCATTATCAATGTTAACATTATATTGTTCAAGAATACATTGCTTTTTTAAGCAATTTTTAATTTCAGAGATACTGGGACCGGTGTTCATTTTCCATTTTTTAAAGATAAGGTATCTGACAGCCAGTATAGTTATATTAATCAATTTAATATTAAGCTGCTTATCTTCTGGATTGGAAAAGAGAAAGACTACATTCAAATCTATCAGATTTATCGAGGGGAGACCTAGTACCTTACAAAGCCAAAATTGGACTTTAAACCAAATGTTCCTGATTTTTGGACAAGTCCATAGCATATGCAAGAGATCTGCAGAAGGAAGTGAGCACTTAGGACAGATAGTAAAATTAGTTTTCCCACATCTTATTCCCTTTTCTGGTGTAAAATATGTCCTATGTAACAACTTAACATGGGATTCTCTCCATGTGGACGAGAGAGTTGTCCGAGCAACCTCTTGAATTGAGATAGAAGGTAATTTAGAATCAACTTCTTTATCTAAGAGTCTAGCCCAGTTACCCGCAATTTTATCAAGATTGATTGTACCTCTATCCGATACCAATATCATATAACATGGGGAGATTGACGTAATTCCATTTTTTGCCAAAATGAGCCACTTGTCCAACTGCCCTAGTGACCAGTTCCACCCGTGCTCATTTACTAATTTCATGACGTAGTGTCTGGCTTGAAGATAGGCATAGACGTTTCTATGTGGGAGATTAAATTTCAATCTAAGTGCATCAAATGATTGGATACAGCCTTCTTCTGTATCAAGCAGCTGAAAAACATTAATGAGCCCTCGAGTATTCCATTTTGAAAAAATTAAAGAGGGTGAACCGTCCTGAAATTGTGGATTCCCTACCAATGGCAAATATCGAGAAACATGGTATTCTGTTCCAAGCAGATTACATACTTTTTTCCAGGCCAGGATTATGTTATGTATAGTTTTAAATCTTCTAATATGAGATGGAATATCGGGCGTGTCCATATGTATAAGTGCCGCCGGTACGAAGGGGTGCATGATGCTAATCTCAAGATCAATATTTGTAACATAATTGCGCTGAAATAACCAGTCCGCTACAATGCGAATTAGAAAAACATAGTTATATGCCCTCAAATCAGGTAGAGCCAGACCTCCAACTCCTATTGGGAGAGAGAGTTTTGCCAGTGACATTCTGGGCTTCCTATCCTGCCATAAGAAAGATCGAAGATATGAATTAAATAAAGTAATATCCTTTTTCTTCAATAGCAAAGGGATGTTCTGTAGAACATACAATATTTTAGGTAATAGGATCATTTTATATACTGCTATGCGTCCAGATAATGAGAGAGGTAGATTCTGCCAGTTCCTGAAGGCTGCTCTGACTTTGTTTAAAACAGGCGGGATATTCAGCGAATACCAGGTATCAGGGTTACTAGAGATATTTATACCCAGGTATTTAAACGAGTCCTTCACTATGGAAAAAGGTATATTTGTAGGAGAGTTACTTGTCTGCCTAACCCAAAGAAATTCAGATTTACTTATATTTACCTTGTACCCTGAGAAGGATCCAAACTGTTGTATAATAGCCATCAAAATTGGCCAATTCCTGCGTATATTAGCTAAATACAGAAGAATATCGTCCGCATATAATGCTATTCTTAATTCCCGCCCAGCGACTACAATCCCCTCAAGCCTCTGTCTTATCATTAATGCAAGAGGTTCAATAGCGATGTTAAAAAGGAGCGGGGACAGGGGACACCCCTGCCTCGTTCCCCTCTGAAGAATTATCTCTGAAGACAAATGACCGTTAACTATTAGTCTAGTAGAGGCCGTGTGATATAATTTTTCTATAAAATTTGTGAAATTGCCTTTAAGCCCAAACTTCTCTAAAGATAATAAAAGATGGTCATGATGAATTGAATCAAAGGCCTTTTCGGCATCTATGGCTAATATTGCCAGATCCACTTCATTTACTCGTCCCATTTGATCAGGGGTCGTAGTATTGGAAAAAAAAATCTAAGGTTAGCAGAAGTTCCCTTATCTTGGCAGCAGAATTCCTATTTTTCATGAACCCGGCCTGGTCTGAATTGACAATAGAAGGAAGAAGGGACTGCAGCCGCTGCGCAAGGATTGTAGTTAACAATTTGTAGTCCGTATTCATGAGGGCAATTGGCCTATAAGATTCTATTGCTTTTGGATCTTTTCCCTTCTTTAAAATCAGGGACGTAAATGATGCGGTAAAGCTAGATGTAGGAGCATTACCCTCTATATAAATGTGATTAAATAATGCAGTTAAATACGGTGTTATAATAGCTGGTATCGATCTATAGAATTCATTAGGTATTGCATCTGGTCCCGGTGCTTTATTATATCCCAGCTTATTAATTGCTTTAGCCACTTCTGCTTCAGTAATAGGAGATTCAAGATCTTCAATTGATGATGCTAGTAATGATGGGAATGTGATGCCTGACCAAAACCTCTGGCATTCCGAAGTATCAGAGGGTTTAGCCGAGTAAATAGATTGATAATAATCAAAAACAATTTGAAGAAGGTCCTGTGCAGAGCTGGCTGTTTGCCCCTTTCTATGGAGAACGTCTATTAGCTGGGATCCTAGATCCTGCTTAACTAATCTAGCTAAGAGTTTTCCCGTCTTATTCCCATACTTGTAGAATTTTGCGGAAAACCGTATATCCTTTTGAGTGGCTTTATATATAAGCAGTGAGTCTCTCGCCTCTAGTGCAGTAATATATTTGGCCCATTTCTGGGGTGTCTTTTCCATTAAGTATAGATTATAAGAATTTGTGACTGCTTGAAGCAGTTCATTCTCACGCTTTTTAAGACTCTTTGTGCGCCTGATAGTATAAGCCAGAATCTCCCCTCTCATCACTGCTTTGGCCGTTTCCCAGAACAGAGAAGGCCGACTCATGGCCTCTGCATTAAACAAAGCGAAGTCCGCAAATTTAGTTTCCAGAAAATTTTTAAACTTAACGTCAGAAGACAAAAACTTAGGATAAGAGAAACGATTATTAGCCTGAGAGGGTGTACCTATTTGAGATTCAAAACATATTGGGGCATGGTCAGACACCGCGATAGGCAATATTTGAGCTGATACTTTGTATTTACATAGTCTTTCGTCAATCAAAAATAAATCAATCCGGGACAATGACTTATGTGCTTTTGAAAGACACGTACAATCCCACGTATCTGGGCTTATAAGCCTCCAGATGTCCCTTACTCTCAAGTTAGAAAAGATCCTAGAAAACAACTTTGCCTCAAGATTATCCCTTTTGTTTTTTTTAGAAAACTCCTGCTGCCTCATTCTATCTAATGGGTACTGCGGAGCCATGTTAAAATCGCCAGCTAAAATGAGGAAGCCTTCTGCAGATGTCATAAGCCTGGCCTGCAACGCATCCCAGAAAGATAAATCAAAAACGTTTGGAGCATATACATTACATAACGTATACAGAATACCAGCAATCTTAATTTTCAAAATAATATATCTCCCCTCTTCATCTGACTGACTCTGAATTACCTCATAATTGAATTTTTTCCCCAGAAGAATAGCAACTCCACCTCTGCGACTACGACTAGGTGAAAAAAAAACCTCCTTTACCCATGCAGATTTAAGTTTAAGGATTTCTTGTGTTTTCAAATGTATTTCTTGTAAAAAAGCAATAGAAGAGCCTATTTTTTTTAAGATAGCAAATAATAGTTTTTCTCTTAATAGGGGAAGTAAGACCTCCTATATTCCAGGAGACAAATTTAATCCCGTTCATTTTAGACAGTCTCTACAACTCGAGACGGGAGTCTGTAGCGGGGGAAGAAGAAAAAAAAGAGAGAAAAAAAAAAAAAGAGAAAAAAAAAAAGAGAGAAGAGAAAAAAAAAACCCAAAAAACCCCCCGAGCACATAAAACATAACAAAACCACGATTATACGCCCCAAACAAGCACAAACAACCAAAAAACATAAACCAGACGTGAAGACCGTCTGGTGCCCTAACCTGAAAAGAACCCATCATGGTGATAAAACAGTGGATCTATTCATACTCAAAAACCAATCTACTGAGCTATGTTGTTTTTAGTAAAAAAAGCTTCTGCGGCTTTGGCAGAGTCAAAAAAATATGAAGTGTTATCATAGACCAATCGAAGCCTAGCAGGATGAACAATTGTTGCACGCAGTCCCTGCTGTATAAGTTTGGTACAAACTGGTGCTAACTCTTTTCTTTTAAAAGCAGTATCTGCTGCATAATCCTGGAACAACAATATTTTTGTTCCTTCCAGAAGTATGGGCTGACTCTTACGAAAAGCGTGCAAAAAAATCAATTTGTCTTGATAGTTCAAAAATTTGGCTAGGATTGGTCTTGGCCTCATATTATTTCTTGAAGGGAATGCTACTCCTAACCTATGTACCCGTTCTATGACAATATCATGATAGGTCTCAGGGATATTCAGCAGTGTTGGAAGTGTTTTAGTGATCAATTTATTTAGATCTTCGAACTGCTTCCCCTCGGGAACCCCTATTATTCTTAAGTTATTTCGTCTAGCCCGATTTTCCAGGTCTTCTACTTTGTTTTGTAATTTAGAAAGGGCTGAGGAAGTAGCTTCTAATTTAGTGTTTTGAGCTGTGGTAAGATCTTCAAGATCCGATACTCTTTGTTCTACCTCAGAGAATCTCTCTGAGAATTGTTTAATCTCTGTGCTTAGCTGAGCAATATCATATTTTATCTCTGCTTTCAGTAACTCAAACTTAGGCGCAAGGGCCATAGATATATCTGAAACTAGAGACTGTAGGTCAATAGACTCATGAGCACTAAGGGAATCACGTGCAGCCAGCTGTAAGTCGCCAGCCGCCTCAGTGCTAGGCTTAGTTCTTTTATCCCTTTGTCTAGCTGACATGACTGAAGGTGAGGTTTTGGATTGTGAGTGTAAAAACTTATCCATTAACTTGTGAGGAAAGGAAGTGAGGGAGAGAAAACAACAGGAAAAATAATCTAAAGTGATAGAGGGGGGAGAAGACCCCAGAGGAAAGGAAATAAAACAAAAAAGGGAAAGGGATGAGGAAAAGTGCTTTCTTTTTTCTGATTTTTCTTTTTCTCCTTTTTTCTTCTACCTTCTTTTATGTGCAAATCAACCGTGAAATAAGATCAGTCGTGCCTGTGACTAAAGGGAATAATCAGTAGATGTCCCTGTGCCTTGGCTACATATACTCACAGCCTAAAATTTATGTGAGCTCCTAGAGCAATTGCAGTTTTTCACAATTACATTGGTTCTATACAGTCATCAATCTTTGTAACCTACTAGGTCAATTCTAATTTTGTATATACAACCAGTTTTAACCATCAACATCCTAAGCACATTTTCAAGCACCTTTAAGTAAACCTGTATGAGAACAATAAACCCCGTATTAGTAACAATACATTCAATTCCTAGAGCATTGTGGTACAATATTACACATTTTACAAAAAAAAAAAACAAGAACATGGGCTTTAGTTCTAGCAACACTTAACCAGCGGTTTCTGACCTAACACAGCCAGATATTATTTTAACCATAAGCTGTCTGACAGGGTATTATCATTCAATACAATAAAAAAGAGAAAGAAAAAATGTATTATAAGCCAAGATTTTAGCTTTCAATATCTTGTAGAAAGTGTAACACCTAAATGTAACCAAATAAACTTAGCTAGTATATATACAATAGATGTGATATCTTTCTTCCTTTTATAGAAATTAGCTAGGGTAGAAATAGCTTTTCATAGCTTTTTAAGTTTAAACACTTTTACCCCTGTTACCCAATTTTAACAGCCCAACTAGTCCAGCTTAATTGGATCCAATCCTGTAGAAATAAACATAAGAGCCAGAAGAAATAAAAGTTTATGTAATGTAGATGTGGACCCCTGAGCCCTGTCCTCATCAATCTTCGGCCATCTATTGTAGCTTACGCTCTGTGAATTTCAGAGATGGATAATAAGGCAAACAGGAAGAGAGTACATCAGAAAAAACGCTCAGAGTTCAGACGATAACCGTCCATTAATAAGCCTGGTCAATCCGGGTAAAGACAAACCACTGTGGGTATTACAAGCAATCTACATTACCCGTCCTGTGTGTCCAGAATTCAGCCGCCAGTTAGAGAGCCTCTGCTACCAGCAGCCCCCCCTCACGCAGCACCGGTGGGAGGGGGAGCGCTTCTCCAAGCCGAGGAAAGCAGCGCAGCCGGAATAGAGAGCGGCACTCCGTGCAACAGGGGCTCCGTTGCAAGCACCCCATACAGTATGAGGGCAGCCCCAGGGGGTGTTAGCCTTAACCCCTCTTACCACAACAGAGGGGAAGCGGAGCGATCCAGCGAGCACAGCCTTTTCCCAGGGACTCCAACAGCTCAAACGCCGCTCTCCTTCCGCAGCCCACAGGAAGATGAAACAAATCCGGCTCCTTGTTACACTCTCGGGCAGCACAGGGGAAACAGGTAGCAATTCGTTGTTCAGGTATTAAACCACAATATAAGACCAGTAGCCTCCGCCTTCCGTCTCTATATGACCAAGAAAAGAAGTTCCAGGGCGCTGGGCATTTAAACTGCTTTATTTTAGGAGGTATTTATCCCAGCCAAAGACCTCCTTTTAGTATAGGCGGTAGATAGTAGCAACAAAGTCATTTATAAAGGTGTTTAACTTTGGCACCAGGTTTGGGTCCTTTTCAGAGCTGCTTCACACAGCTATAGTGCAATGATAAGGCACTATGGAGCTTCCAGCAGCGATGCATATCAGCAATACAAGCCGCCCTCAGCTAGAGGGTTTAGGCGTGGTCCTCACCAATAGCTTGTAGGCAGGAGAGATCAGAACAGGTGCAGCACCTGGTCACACACCTGTGCTTCTCCTCCGGAAGCTCCCCATTTCATTGACATTCTAAATGGAAACTGCATGTTGGGGGTGCATGTCAGATTTTTTTTGTTTTAAAGAAATTCATAGGCATCAACTTCACAATTTATATTTTATTTCAAAACTAATTTCAGAATTTTAAACATAAGCCTTCAGATCAAAGGTATTTAAGATCATGATAAACATAATTCCCAATGAAACATTAAGAAGGCATGAAAATTCAGAAATGTATCTCCTCTATTAAAGGGACACTCCAGTCAAAATGGGGCAGGCTGAAACTTCACAGTAGTCCAGCTCACTGATAGACCTCCAAATAGATCCAGTCGGTGTTCCTTGAGGGCCTAAGCCCTAGATCCTATGCCTAGAAAAGAGAGAGGCAAACCAACATGGCCTAGTATTGTTTGAGCCCAGGGAGAATATAACCCTAATGGGTATACTCACAGGAAACAAAGCACCTCCAGGTGCAGTAACAGCAAGCTGGAACCACAAGTCGCCCAGTAGACAAACCACAGCAAGTAGTCCTCGACTTCCAGTAGTATAACGTTTTATGGGAGAGGGCTATATAAAACCCCACAACAGGTTATTGGGTCAAAATACCACACAAGCAAGTGTATAAAAAAGTAAAAATCTTTAATAACACAGCGACGCGTTTCTCAGCCGCCTACGGGCTGTTTCATCAGGCTATAATAAAACATTAAAATATACACTTGCTATATACCAAATTAAAAAACCTAAAAATTATCTAATTGGACAGTCAATTGAAATTTCAGCCAATGTGTGATCATTCTCAATCAGTTACTATGGCAACAATTTAGTTAGTATTCGGGTGGATAGGTATAGCCAGGTGTGCACCTAATTAGCAACCTGACACACCACCTAGCTTCCAGCCCCTGTTACTAATTGTTACCATAGTGACCACATAACAGTACATACACATTAAAAGTTTATCTAATACACATGACACATCTACATTTGATTAGCACAAAGGAATATTAACAAGTACCCAAAAGTTCATTTTATACCCATCTCCAGAATTGTACTTGTGAGAGGGTAATGTGTAACCGGACACCCTAAAAGATAGTCTGGAGCACATATATGATCTATATGTGCCTTACCAGCCTAGTATTGATAGTATCACTAGCCCCATATGAGAACCTTTGTTGGATTTGAAATGTGAGAGCGTATTAAATCTATGTATAGGAATAGTGATCATCGTATAGTGAGCCGTGTGTAAACAGAGAGCTTTCATTATGAAATTCTACGTGTCTTAGCGTGAATGCCTTCTTAACATGAATACCTTCTTAAAATCGGTAGATCTTGTAAATGTAATTA
This sequence comes from Bombina bombina, assembly GCF_027579735.1. Taxonomy (NCBI): domain Eukaryota; kingdom Metazoa; phylum Chordata; class Amphibia; order Anura; family Bombinatoridae; genus Bombina; species Bombina bombina. The sequence goes on from NC_069500.1 coordinate 955,072,705, forward strand.
TTTCCATAACGATCTTTTGTGCTGCAAGGCATCTGTTTGCCCGATTGCTAAATCCTACTTGATGTTTGTGGATGACCCGAGACGCCTTCAGTTGCATCTCACTCTCTAACTGTGTCATGTGACAATGTTTGGAAATATCGGAGCTTCCTCCAATCGTTCTAGTTACTCTAAAAGGAGTGTACACCCGCTCCAATGAAAATGCATGTTATGGGAGGGATAAGCACCTGATCAAATCCTATTCCTTTTAAACTAACATGCGTGTTAGCCCCAGAGATGGGAGCGCAAATGAGAAAACTCTTCAGCACACTCATACGGCACACCTCCCATTTGCTCGGCTCCTATTGGTCAGTGGGCATGTAAGGCGTGCTTACCTGCCCTAGAGAGCCTTTGCAGTAAGCAAAGACAGTATTGGTCCTGACCTCGATAAAGTGCCCATATCGTGTTGGACCCACAAAGGAAATGTGTCTTGTTACTAAATAAAAAATAGAAAATAAAAAGTGAAAAATGATAAGATTTATTGCTAATGGGATCCTAACATTTAGGACGATATGTCATTGTGTATTGTATCGTGCAGGCGATAGAGGCGGGGGGGGGGGGGGGGGGAAATTGGGAACTATTTGTTAATAGGACCAGAAATATAGGATACTACTGTATCTCGTTATAGTGTACCATACTGGGCGAACCCACTGTAATCATATAATAGTGATAGTGATTGCATAGAGGGAAGTGATTATAAAACTTTTTGTTTTGTGTATTTCTTAGTGAGAGAGTGTTATAAAGTAGTGTATAAGATACTAATGTGTCGACAATGTGCTAGTGACCCAGTAGTATGTGACCAGTGTGGTCCAGTTGTCCTTACAATCATAAATCTTGGACATTCTGTGGCCTCTAAACTAATCTTTTTATCTATATATACATATATATACACCCCAACCTAAATAAGTTGTAATTAGTGAACTGTGATAATCTAATACTGTAGGTAGTGCAGTGCCAGTAAGTGACATATTTGTTAATAAAGATTAAATAATGACTCAGATGATACCTATAGTAAAATCACTATAAACTATTAATGGAAACATTAATGTATAATACTTATAATAAGTGAGTATAGGTGGTGTGTCATTATAACTAACATTGTGCCTAAAAAATAAACGAAAAAAGAAATAGATTGAATGACTGGTGATGAGACCTCGATGATCACTATTCCTATACATAGATTTAATACGCTCTCACATTTCGAATCCAACAAAGGTTCTCATATGGGGCTAGTGATACTATCAATACTAGGCTGGTAAGGCACATATAGATCATATATGTGCTCCAGACTATCTTTTAGGGTGTCCGGTTACACATTACCCTCTCACAAGTACAATTCTGGAGATGGGTATAAAATGAACTTTTGGGTACTTGTTAATATTCCTTTGTGCTAATCAAATGTAGATGTGTCATGTGTATTAGATAAACTTTTAATGTGTATGTACTGTTATGTGGTCACTATGGTAACAATTAGTAACAGGGGCTGGAAGCTAGGTGGTGTGTCAGGTTGCTAATTAGGTGCACACCTGGCTATACCTATCCACCCGAATACTAACTAAATTGTTGCCATAGTAACTGATTGAGAATGATCACACATTGGCTGAAATTTCAATTGACTGTCCAATTAGATAATTTTTAGGTTTTTTAATTTGGTATATAGCAAGTGTATATGTTAATGTTTTATTATAGCCTGATGAAACAGCCCGTAGGCGGCTGAGAAACGCGTCGCTGTGTTATTAAAGATTTTTACTTTTTTATACACTTGCTTGTGTGGTATTTTGACCCAATAACCTGTTGTGGGGTTTTATATAGCCCTCTCCCATAAAACGTTATACTACTGGAAGTCGAGGACTACTTGCTGTGGTTTGTCTACTGGGCGACTTGTGGTTCCAGCTTGCTGTTACTGCACCTGGAGGTGCTTTGTTTCCTGTGAGTATACCCATTAGGGTTATATTCTCCCTGGGCTCAAACAATACTAGGCCATGTTGGTTTGCCTCTCTCTTTTCTAGGCATAGGATCTAGGGCTTAGGCCCTCAAGGAACACCGACTGGATCTATTTGGAGGTCTATCAGTGAGCTGGACTACTGTGAAGTTTCAGCCTGCCCCATTAGCACCATCTGGGTGCTCTATGTTTGTGAGTATATATAGTGCCTTCTATATACTTATCTCTCTGTTTTGGTGGTACTGGGCCATTGTGGCGCCTCTGTGTTCTTCTATTTGCAGTTTCTAACCACCAGGACGACCATCCTTTGACAGAGTGCTGCCGCCAGATAGTGGGACTTGTTTGATGAATGGACATTAACATACCTATACCTACTGTATAGTTCACTGTTTTGGTGTTCTATCCTGTGCAACTGTTTGTATTCAGTGCTTTAATATTCTAGTATATTGTTGTCTGTCTAGGTTCTATATTATTTACCTTATACTATTTTTGGTAATTGGGAGGCGCACCCTAAAGGGTGTGGTGTGCAGTTGTGTATACCACTCCCTACATTATATATCATGTGCACAAGCTCACAGGGTTTACGTATACTAGTCTGTGATTGGCTGATGTCTGCCACATGATACAGGGGGACGGAAAATGGGAGAAAAAATAAATTTGTCAGAAAAAAATCTACTGTTTATTTGAAATTCAGAGTAGGTGTTATTGCATTGTCTTTTTATGATGTACTTGTTAATTATTATTCTACTGCATTGAGTGGTGCTTTATTATATATTGTATTGTAAAAATGTATATATGTGCATGTAGTGTATGTAATGTGTGTGTGTATAGTTTGTATTGAGTGTATAGGGTGTGTAGTCCACCTGTGCATATATACTTACTATAGGACACTACTGCAGTTGCTCACTGCCTTCCAGGCTACTTTGAACCTTTTATAGCTCATCAAACACTGTGCATTTTTACTGTAGTTTTGGTTAAATTTTTTCCCTATCTTTTTTTTAAATCTTTTTTTTAAGGTATCTGAATTATAAAAGCTTAAAGGGACAGTCTAGTCAAAATTAAAGTTCCATGATTCAGAAAGGGCATGTCATTTTAAACAACTTTCCAATTTACTTTTATAATCAAATTTGCTTTGTTCTCTTGGTATTCTTAGTTGAAAGCTAAATCTAGGTAGGCTCATATGCGGCGTTAGTTCATGTGTGCCATAAAGATAACATTGTGATCACGCCCGTGGAGTTACTTATGAGGGGGCACTGAATGGCTAAAATGCAAGTCTGTCAAAAGAACTGAAATAAGGTGGCCGTCTGCAGAGGCTTAGATACAAGGTAATCACAGGGGTAAAAAGTAGCAATAGGAGCTATAGGGAAGCATTTTGAGCGCTGTGAGATATTATAATATTATAAAGTTTTTTGATTCCTAGCAATCGATCCGCAGCTCATTTAGGTTTAATACTCCGTTTAAAGTTTATTTATTGCCAACTATATCCTTACTAACATATTTGACATCTCACACTTATTGCTATTTGAATTGGAAGGTTATAGCAGTTATCCTACATTTCACGTTATTTGAAGATTACAGTTTGTTAATAGGAATTACTTTATTGCACTGGGACCTAAATCCAATATGGATGTCACCAAATCAATTAGGAAAAATATCACATTAGACATTAATTATTCTATTACGGATTCAGATATTAATACCACAGCAAATTTGGACTATGCATCTATTTTCAAGAATTTAGAAAAATTACTAGTCCAAGAGGTTAAATTTAAAGCAGAGATCTCCTTTTCAAAAAAGTGCTTAGAATTTAATATTATCCCGAAAGGGTTAGTTATCAGAAAGGACTGTGCTTTCCAATCAGAGGACCCAGAATTCTTAAACAAATGGTCAGAGACCCTAATAGAATCTTCCAGAAAACTTATGCAGACAATCATAGACTATAGGGAAACCATTTTAGCTAAAGTTGACATTGAGATCAAGAATGCTGAGGACAATCTGATTGGTCCCGATGGATTTGTATTAGAATCCAAAGACTTCCTAGATAGAAAAGAAAACCTAACGAGAAAGGTAACAAAAATAAGAGAGGATATCACTAATAAAAAGTCTAAGAAATTAAATAGGGAATTGGAACTCATCAAGAATACCAAAGATCAGGCGAATCAACAATCAATAGATGACACACATATCCAGTTAAATGAAAAATGAGAAAAAAGATATTGGTAATGAGGGGGAATGGATAGAAGTAAGTCATAGAAGGAGGAGACATAAACCCAGACTCCCATCAGGAAATGAAAATAGGGAAAATTATGATCCTTATATTAGGGATGAGCATATACAGAACCATACACCCTGGAACTTCGATCGCACACCCAGATTTAATAGATGGAACCAGGGTTCTCATACTAGAATGGATAATAGAACCCCGGGGACAATATTCCGCCCACATAGACAGGGAAGGGGTTGGGAAAACGACAATAGACCCTACTGGCATCAGACTCCAGATAAAAGACAACAATACAATAGGAGACAATATTATAACACATCCTATAGAGGTGAATATTTTGCAAGAAACACAAACCGAGGATTCACCTCTTCTCTGTACCAATTTAACAATAGGAGACAAGAGCCCCCACAATATAGTCACTATCAGAGACAAAACAGGATACAAAATGATAACCATAGGGAAGCTCCAGATACGTTTTGGGGACAAGATAGATACCAGGGATACTCTGATCAAAACTACCCACACCGACACAATGGAGGAGGGAATTGGCAAAAGCGATACTACAATAGTAAAATTAATTATTCCCAGTCTGATCACTTAGAATCAGGAACAGATAAAAACACACACAGGGTAACTGCTTAAACAGAACAAGGTGAGAAACACTCAAATACTAAAGTACTAAATTTAGGCATGAATAAACAGCATCGAGCATCAACATCAGGGCACTCTTTTTTAGGGATACCTCAGAAAACAACCAAAGACTTAGAAAGAGGTTCCACAAAGAGAAAGAATTCATGCCCAGAAGAGTTCCAAACACCAACAGAAAAAAGAAAACCCATAGAGGCAAGAGAGGAGGAAGAAGACTAAATAAGAACAAATCAACCTTTCCCTCACTCAACAGCAATCCCCCAACCAAAGGCATATTCAATATAAGTGCAAAGGGACTCACTGAGAAAGGATCCTCTGTTTGGAATTATGGACTTTTGTTCGCCCCATCGAAGGGATTGAACAATTCAATACGTTTGTTAAGGCCAAGGAATTTGTCAGGAGACTGACACTTAAGAGACATTTCATGAAATCTGACATATGAAATATTACGACAAAACCCAATTGACAGTTTCAAGAGAGAGTTGGATGAGATTCTGGGAGAAGCCAAGAGCATTGGGATACTTAACGACAAGGAGTTTAAATACATAAGTATTAAACACCCCATAACCCCAGTATTTTACTACCTTCCCAAAGTCCACAAATCCCTTGAAAAACCTCCCGGTCGACCAATAATTTTAGGGATAGGGGGTCTGTCAAGTAATTTGTCTGAATATGTAGACAGAAAGTTACAGAAATATGTAACCCAGTTGCCGTCATATCTAAGGGACTCAACCCAGATAATAAATATATTGGAAGGTATAGAATGGACAGATGACTATACACTTGTCACATGCGACGTCACATCCCTCTATACCAGTATACCCCATGAAGGTGGTATAGAGGCAGTGGACTTCTTTCTGAAGAAAGACCCTGACTTACCTGAACTACAAAGAGATTTTATCCTTGATGTTATACATTTTATTCTACCCACAACTATTTTAATAATAATGGGGTGTTTTATAAGCAAATATGTGGTATAGCCATGGGGACCAGGTTCGCGCCTAGCTATGCTAATTTGTATATGGGCCATAGGGAACTTATTTTTTGGGAATCATGCCCAGCTAGTGCGGACTTGGTCCTCTACAATAGGTATATAGATGACATCATTATGATATGGAAGGGCTCCATAGAGGACTTGGAGCACACCATAAGAGTCATGAACAACAATACCCATAACCTTAAATTTACATATGAAATGAGCAATAAAGCGATTACCTTTCTGGATCTTAAGATTGAGATTAATAATGGCAAATTGGAGACGTCCACTTTCTTCAAGGAAGTGGACTGTAACAATTATATTCATAAAGAAACTTGTCATCTTAACAGATGGAAGTCAAATATACCTAAAGGACAACTACTAAGGCTGAAGAAAAATTGTTCTGACTCCGACAAGTGGGAAGAGCAAGCCATCACCCTCAAATTTTTAGAAAGGGGTTATGACGAAGATACCCTAGATAAAGACATAGAAGAAGTCAGGCAAAGAGACAGGAAGGATCTGTTGGTATATAAACCAAAGAAAGTGAACAATAATTTCGGAAAAGACCAACTCACTATTCCTTTCATCACAGAATTCAGTGAGAACAGACACATTGTGGAAAAGATTATAGAAAAGCACTGGTCACTCTTAAAAAATTATGAGGTAATAGGGGACAAGTTAACACCCCGACCGATTTTTATATACAAAAAAACGGAGAATCTGAAGAACGGACTGTCACCCAGTATACCGAGAAAGATATCTAATAAAACAATATATGTATTTGGCAAAGAAATCAGGGGATTCTTTCCGTGTTTGAACGGCAAGGCTTGTCAGAGAGGGATAAAGACTAAAGATTTTTCTCTCATACAACACAAAAGTAAAGTATAAGATCAGTGACCTTATAAGGTGTAGTAGTAAAGGAGTTGTCTATTTAATATGGTGTAGTTGTGGTCTTCAGTACATAGGACAAACGTCCAGAGTCCTTAAAGACAGAATTAGGGAACACTTACTAAATATTAAACACAAAAGCACTGAGACTGCACTATATAGACATTTTGCTAACTATCACCAATCCAACCAAAAAGATTTTAACTATATAGGTATCCAAATAGGGACACCCAATTGGAGAGGAGGAGATTATGAGAAATGTTTACTAACGGCAGAATCCAAATGGATTTTTAACGTAGACTGCCTATACCCCAGGGGTTTAAATAATAGAGAAGATCTCTCACACCTATTAAGTCATAAATAACTATTGATACTCTAGTCTGTATAAGAGGACATTTGACAAGTCTGCATGTATTTTCATACTAGCTCATTTAGTGATTTGCCCCTTTGATCAGAACTATGAAGATTGAATTAACCGTTTATTATTATAAGCTATATAGGGACCCCTATTTTACTTCATCCTATCCCTTCCCCAGCTCTTACATATCCGTCGATCATACAGTTATCAGTTTAATACCCCTATAATTTATCCCCCATATAACATTGCCCTATATAATCTACAGGTCCATGCCATCATTTTTTTAGGATTTTTTTAGGATTTTTTAGAGATTTCAAATTTTTACAAATTTTTTAGAGATTTCAATTTTTTTTTACATATTTTTGCCTTATTTTAGCCTCATTTCAATTTATACTTAAAGTTAGTGAGTTTAAATATAACTATAGGGTTACCCTTTAAGATGCGTTAGAATATATTTAGATCTTTTTATTAATTTTATCTAAGTCCACCAATGATTATAACCAACCAAATAATTGTATAATTTTATATAATTTTATACAATTTTAATTTTTTTAATCAATTTGAATGGTCTATGACTTATTGTCTTAAACTTTGATTTTTTTATATGAACTCCATCTACATTGTTATATTGCTAATTATTTTTTAACATTATATTGTTTATTAATCGTTTAGGTAATATTGGTCATGTATTCTAAGATAGCTCATATTTATAATTTTTTATAATTTTTTATGAATTTTATCCTGTATTTTACAACAATCTTATTCTGAAATGAACCATATGATTGTACAAACTAGATTATACCGTTGTTTCCAACGAAGCGAGCATGTGCTATTAACCACTATTATTAGAAACCGGAAGGAGCGGAATGATCTATCAATATCGAAACTGGAAATGACATAGCGACACTAACATCGGAAATGACGTAGAATACAATTACGTCACTTCCGGTCTTACGCTCCCAAGGACAACAACGGAGCGATTCTTATGGTCAGTGTTTATTACAATTAACATAATATTTAAAAACAACTTATTCAAGCACCTTTTATATAAACGTAGTCACGAAATACTCAAAAAAGGAACACAAACTGGGCATCTAATAATCTGCCAAAACGGAAGAAAATCATGAGGATAACTTCCGGATCATAATAGAAAAAAAAAAATTTGGCGCCAAAATTACGACGTTTCTATTGGTGTATCACATCTTTAAATACAGCCACCTTAGCTCACCTTAACATAGTCTTGAGAAAGGCCTAACAAAGGGGCTGAAACGCGTTGACAAAATTGGTGAGCATTATTTTAATACTATTAAGACATTTTTAGCAATATTGCACAATTGTCACTTTTTTATTTACAGGAATAACTAAGGGATTGAATCTAAGAAAAGGCTGAGCATTCTATTAATCAAAAACATCACTACAAATCACACACCAAGGATATACCTTTAAGGAAATTCTTTCAGTCACCAACACTTCAAACAAATCACATTGTACACTTCTAATTTGCACCATCTATATATTTGGATACAACTAACTTTGGATTTTTTGTATTACTATTTTTTTCTCAATTGGCTGATCACGTTTTTTTCACAGTATTGTACAGGATTTTTTCATTTTTTCACAGTGTTTAATATATATATATATATATATATATATATATATATATATATATATATATATTCAAATTTTTTCATATTTTTTCAAGCATTTTTTCTATTATTAAAGATTTGTCACTAAGAAGAGGTTTCATTAAGAAGAGGATACACATACACTAAGGGACTATAGACTCTTATTCCCTATCCCAATCAATTCACACAATCGATTGGTGATACCACAGATTATACTGTTGCCATTTTGCGATTTTATTGTACCATATTTTATTGTTATTATTTTTATTGTATACCACATGAATCCATGTTTTTTTTAAAAATATATTGTTTAAATTATATTGTTTTAAATATGTTATTAAATATGTTTCAATATTAATTGAATAGGATTATTATCACCAGCTGATTATTTTATATTGAGTTAACTGTTAAGACCTATTTTCCTTTGCCTCTTGTCAGGCGCTTCTTGGATACTTTAAATTATAAGTTGATCATATTTAGGGGCAGCTAGGTACCCTACCATCCAGGAGCTATAGGGAAGCATTTTGAGCGCTGTGAGATATTATAATATTATAAAATAAGGTGGCAGTCTGCAGAGGCTTAGATACAAGGTAATCACAGGGGTAAAAAGTATATTAATATTGGAAATGCAAAACTGGTTAATGGGTAATAAAGGGATTATCTATCTTTTTAAACAATAACAATTCTGGAGTAAACTGTCCCTTTAATTTTGAATTGAGTGTCCCTTTAAAGTAACACTGTTTCCTCTCAGCCATTGTTTGCAAAAGTTCAGTGTTTGGACAATTTATTGCCTGTTTTGTCTGAGAAAACTGGTCTGAATTTTTGTCAGAGAAAAACACATAATGCATCAAACAGGTTCCAATTCTAATTATTTTCTCTATTTTCCCCTCCTTCCTCTCCTCCAAGCCAAGTTTACACAAAACAATCTAGAAGGGAGGAGACACGTCACATTGACAGAATTACTATAAAGAGGGTGCAGAGATGTAACTCTGAGTCACCAAGGTTTTTGTTTTTTTGCCATTCAGTTGTCACATGATTTTAAACTATATTAATAGAATAGCAATTGTACTCGCGTGTCACCTTCACTCAACAAAATCATCCAGTTTTCAGCCACTCCCTTCATTGCCTCTAATTCAACCTTCATCTTGTGTCATGCTAGCTTAATATTATTATTCTGTCTTCTTCACCTTTGTGCAACTCCTACAGCTTGTAAGTCTTTAGTATCCTTCCAGTGTCAATTCTCCAAACTCACCTCACTTATTTCTCCCTGCTCGTACTCACTGCTATCTCCCCTTCAAATCTGACACATACCTGTGGTCTAATTTACTTCACATGTCACTTGCAAGTCATTTCTACTTGCACTCAGCATTTATCTTATCTTCGCATATCCATCACAATGACTCAATTACAGCCACAAACTTCCTTTACCTCTGCTCTTACCTATTACTTTAACTATCATATTCCTTCACATGCTGTATTTGTGCTGATAATAAATATTCAAACTTAAAGGGACATGAAACCCATTTTTTTCTTTCATAATTTAGAAAGAGCATGCAATTTTAAACAACTTTCCAATTTACTTCTATGATCTAATTTGCTTCATTTTCTTGATATCCTTTGTTTAAAAGCATATCTAAATAGGCTCAGTAGCTGCTGATTGGTGGCTGCACATATATGCCTAGTGTGATTGGCTCACCCATGTGCATTGATATTTCTTTAACAAAGGATATCTAAAGAATGAAGAATATGTGATAATAGTTAATTGGAATGTTGTTTGAAATTGTATTCTCTATCTGGATCATGAAAGAAATATTTTGGGTTTCATGTCCCTTTAAAGTGATGGTAGACTCGGTGTGACAACGTTCAATACACATAACCTATGTGTCCTAATAACACTAATGACGCATTTCTTAGTAAAACTATCAATGTAAATGTTTAAGTATTACTACTTTTTATTTCACTGACTATTGTGAGCTTCCACCAGCCCCCCCTCTGTTGTTTATTTAGTTTTTTCTGGCATCCAATAGACAACTTAGCCGTACGGCTCACTGATTGCAATGAGGGCCATTGCTTTTGAGGGGACATGCATGTACTTAGATGTTTTCATGATTCTAAACGCTCAGGTTATGCTTTGCGCATGCACAATTTTGTCTCTGTATCAGGAGCTGATGTCAGGTCTGACGTGTACAGCAGGTGGGACTGTAATACAGGTTACTTCTGTGCAGACTACAGTTGAATAGGGCCTGAGGAAGAAGTGGAACGCAGCAGGCTACAAAATAAATCTAATTTTTTAAATAAAATAAGTTTATATGACAAACATTTTTATAACATTTCTACTAGGAATTAGATGTAGATTATAGTTATGCAGTTCAAACTACTGGGTGTTTACCAACTCTTTAAAGGGATAGAAAGGTCAAAATTGAAATTTACATGAATGTATTTCAATTTCAAATGGAAATATTTTTTGCAATATACTTCCATCAGCAAAAATGCTTCTAGTAAAAGTTATTACTGTTTCAAGAGCATACACACATATGCTATAAGTACGTTTCTGCTAAGTGCCTGAGTTGGTCCTGTCACTTTATAAACCACAAAATCCCCATATAATATTTACTATTTATTTAATTTATAAACCAAAGTACTGTTAAATTAATTAGTCTTATAATGGATTATATAATTGGATTATATAATCCTCTATCCAACAACACTTAAAAAGAAAAGTACATTTAGCTAAAGGAACAGTCTAGTCAAAATTAAACTTTCATGATTCATATAGGGCATGTAATTTTAATCAACTTTCCAATTTACTTTTATCATAACATTTGCTTTGTTCTCTTTGTATTCTTAGTTGAAAGCTAAACCCAGGTAGGTTCATATGCTAATTTTTATGCCCTATAAGGCCCCCTCTTATCCAAATGCATTTTAATTTTTTCACAGCTAGAGGGTGTTAGTTTATGTGTGCGCCATATAAATAACATTGTGCTCACTACCATGGAGTTATTTATGAGTCAGCACTGATTGGCTAAAGTGCAAGTCTGTCAAAATAACTGAAATAAGGGGGCAGTCAGCAGAAGCTTAGATACACGGTAATCACAGAGGTAAAAAGTATATTAATATAACCGTTTGGGTTATGCAAAACTGGGGAATGGGTAATAAAGGAATTATCTATCTTTTTAAACAATAAATAGTAGACTGTTCCTTTAAAGGGAAACCAATATAAAACTGTGAAATTAAGAGCAACCTTAAGGTTTTGACAGAACTGTATCAACTCTGTAACACTCACCGAGCAGCAGTATTTTAATTTCCTTGCAATCTCTTTTTTTTATGTTTGAGGATGAGAAAGAAGCGATTGCTGTGAATAAGGAAATTGACAAAATTCTCGGTTAGGTAGAAGGCAGCAAAAACAGCACAATGGCATCTAAGAGACAGCTTCACGATACCACCTTAGCCAAGTCACCCAAACCCACTCCAAGGCACCTGTCACCCTGCCTGCCCTCGTCTTCTCCTTTAGGAAGCTGCACTAACCCAGATCTTCTCCACGGTCCTCCTATCTTCAAATATTTATTACAGAAAATGCAATAGACTTTTATTTTTTTATATTTTTGCCCAAAGTGTTTTTACTACAGATAATTTAACATTTATATCAAACGCTGAGCGTATTTATTGTCCATTTCCTAACCACAAAAAAAAAAAAACTCACTCACAGAGGGGGCCTACACAGCCCTCAAAAAAGTCATCCAATAGCACTGAAAACAAATGTTATCCCTGGAAAATCTGGGGAATTAAAACTATAGATTCTATTCCAACGACAGCTGTAGGGTAATTCATATTCACTTATATGATAAATAGGTTTTTGCAATGTGCGCTAACGACCTGAGCAAGACATTCATGAGGTGTCTTTACAGTTTCTTTCAAGTCTGAATAGAATGCAAAAAATCTCTCTTCGTTACTAGAAAAACGTGTATTTCAGCCTTGCCATTAAAAGGTTGTCAAGATTGGCTTGAAATAATTGTAAGCATTTTAATCTTAAAGGATCAGTAAACCTAGGAAATAATGTTATATAATTCTGCACATAGTGCAGAATTATATAACATTAGCTTAGCTCCAGATTTAAAAAGTGAATAGTTAAAAAGATATCACGCAAAGAAAACAGAACACCGCTCTTGGCTCTACTGAGCGGGTCTGTTTTCTTCTGCTAAGCTCATCTGGGCACGCTGTCTAATCACAGCCGGCCCGATCGCGCTATTAACATCAATGTAGCTCGCTCCCGCTACCAGACCAGAGCGGGACTGAGCTACATTGATCTTAATAGCGCGATCGGGAATAGACAGCGTGGCCATGATGCGCTTAGCAGAAGAAAACAGACCCGCTCAGTAGAGCACTATGTGCAGAATTATATAACATTATTTCCTAGGTTTACTGGCCCTTTAAACAAGTCACTATTTTCTATTTCATTTTTAAAGCTGTGTTTGTTGCTACCACAAAAGCAAACCAGCTGTAAAGAAAAAAAGGATATAAAACCTTGTTTCTATAGCAATAAACTCACAACTTCTTTATTTTATTTAAATTTTGGAGTAACAGCAAATTGCCAGCACCACAAAGCTTATGTGCTTAAAGGGACATTGCACTGTAAAATTGTTTTTCCCTTATTGGGTTTCCAATAATTTCTTATACCAGCTGCGGAGTATAAAATGTATAATAAATTGATTTTTTATCTTTATTTGTGTATATGAAGTAACTGATGCTGTTCTTTCAAACCACAACCCATTAAAATGGGTTGAGCTTACAGGGAAATCAGATTTTCTTATGTTATCACTTTTTTTTTATTTTTTTCCCAACTAAAGTTTATTAATTTCAAATGGTTTTACATAATGGAAGTCGCAGCTTCCCAATTAAAGTTTACATAGTTAGTTGGTTTTTCGCATATAACAGTATACATTCAAGTAACTGAAACAAAAGTTTAACGCAAGTAGAAGGTTAAGATAAGGAAAAAGTTGAAGATTAAGAAAGGGGAGAAGAAGAGGGGAAAAGGATGCCTGCTGATCTATTTTATTTATGGACTTTGTGGTCTTAGTGATTTAAAGATTAATTATACAGTATGTATGTGTACCCTGTATTTATAGAGAGAGTGCAAAGGAATTTATTTGTATTCAATTTGATTGGAGATGGGTCTTAAATCATGTCTTGAGATAATGTTCCCAAAGGGATGTCATTTCTCCATAAATCTCCATTTTAGCAAATTTTATGTAATAATATTCCTCTAGTTCTAGGAATTCGGCAACTCTATTTATCCAAAGTTGAATGTTTGGGATCTCATTACTCTTCCAATTTTTAGCTAGTAAATATTTTGCGCTATTAGTCTATGTTATCACTTTTTATACACACACATGCCTCGTTATATAGCAAAGCCCAATACTTATAGGGAACAATTGAAAATTAATGTTTTATTGCTTATCTCTCCTACCTCCTACTGGGAGTGTCATTTTGTCTGATGGCTATTTTTACACAGATTTTCTATAGCCTATACTGTACTTAAAAAAAACATTCAAACCAAAATTAGAATCCACATGAATGCATTTCAGTTTAAAATAGAATGCTGGTACAATGAAAATTTATAGCTATGCTTCACATGCACATGCAGAGAAAAATGTTAACACTTAAACAGTGATACATTTTTACTAGGAGCATTTTTGCCAATACATGTATATAGCAAATATGTTTCTATTCAAATATATAATCAATCTATATTCATTTCAAATGTCACTAGAACGTTAATTTAGGTATAGAAACTTCCAGTATAGGTAGAGACACTACAGGCACAAATCAGATAAAATCCAGCAGGTAAAATGGATCATTGGGAACAAATTTAGGGTAAACTGTAGATATGTGCATGATCAAAAAATTTGTTTTGGTTCGAAAATAAATCAGGGAACAAAACACCCTTCACTGTTAAGAAAATAATTCATTTTGCAACACATTTATCTTATTAAATAAGTCTGCATGCTTTTTTCCCCATAGAAATCCTCAGCACAGAATGGCTTAAAGGAACATTAAAATGCTGCTTACAACTTAACACAATGGTTACTATTACTCATTATGTTGTGTATTCTCTGGTGCCTGCAGATTTCTACTGAGCCATTGTTTTATTTTAACCTTTAACAGGTGCGTGTTAGTGAACCTCTACATTTTCATTCAGGAGCCCACCCTGTAGTGTGAGTTGTAAACATTCACAGATCAGTGACTTTGAAGGCTTTTTGTTTGCTTCAGGTTAGTACACACAACAAGACCTCCCATCTGTCCCTATTTGAGAGGGACAGTCCCTAATTCTAAACTCTGTCCCTCTGAGACAGCTGTATGTTTCTATTTGAAGAATTTTCCTTAGCCACGCACACAAACCACCCAGACACGCCCACAAACCAACCAGGCACACCCACTGACTGCTCAGACCTAACATGCATATAAACACCACATAAATAATATAGAGCAATACAACCACTGCACACACATCTAAATTATAAAATCTAGTTAGGTACATGGAAAACTAATGAAAAAATAAAAGTATGTTTTTTCAGAGAATCAGAATATATTTTTCCAAAGAGAAAGTAATTCAAGGAACTAATGCATTTAATATTTATGATCACTGCCTAAATTGTTTGCACCAGAGGGGGAGGAGCCAGCCATCAAGGTGAATGGCTGCACTTTGAGTGAACTCCTGAGGCAGCTCCAGATTAAACGCTTAAAACAGCATGAAAAGCACAAGCAACACACCCTTAACCATGGATACATATACCTGAAGACACCCTTCAAGCTGCTTTAATTTGCTCAAAAAAAGCTGCGACCGCATTTCCGGTTCGCATCCAGCCCTGGTCACCTACTACAGCCCCCGGCTTCATTTTGGGCCTAACACGAACTTGCTGCAAATTGGAGGAAAAAGGCTAGCATTGGCTTCCCCATGTAACTCAAGGTCACTACGGCTCCTCAAGACGCCTGAGACTGCTTTTCCCTGACCGGATTGTCAGTTTTATTTTCAATCGATTTCAGGCTCCATCTAGGCCAATACCGGCCCATCCCGGCCTCATTAGAGGAGGTAATCAATTCTGCCAAACAGGACTATACTGACATTGAACCTGTATTAATTTACATAATCTTAGGAAGCTAACCAGCATGACACCTGCATTTTAAAGCGTTACACCTCCCATCCAGCTGAGGCCTACATAAGATTATGAGGACTATTTGGAGCTGTACACTACAATGATTAAGGTACTGTTATATATATCTTATAACCACAGAACCCATAACATGCTGCTCTTTAATATACCTCTCATCTGAGAGCAATACATAGAGACTATCTCATTTCATATGGGGTAATTTAATCCCTCCTGGGCTTACATATCACATCAATCCTTGCTATTGGCTATTTATCCTAGCAATTCTCTACCATTTTTTGCAGGATTGATCAAATTTTGAACTTTGCTTCATCTGCACCTTTCCTTGCTTAAAATTACCTTGCCACGCACTGACGCAAAAGAGCTTCAGTTACACAGACAAATCAACTCTATATAGCATAGAAATGTCTCCAAGGAGACAGGCAAAGCAAGATAAAGTGACTAAGAGCCATCATAGTATAACAGCTTCTATGAATAAATTCTTTAAACCACTTGAAAACTCGGATTCGCCACCAGAAGCTTTTCGATTCTGCAGATGAGGTACCACAACTCCAGGCCGCAATGGCCACCCGAGCCCCTGAGTCCATACAAATCACACAAGCCTTTCTTGAGACCCTTCCATCTAAACAAGACTTTACAAATCTAATCTCGCAGGTGAAATCTTGTATTAAGGAAGAAATCTCAGAACTAGGTAAAGAGATGCATGAAAATGCATGAAATTGGAGACAAGGTGGAATTGGTGGAATTGCAGATATTGCAGGCCTTATTCAGAATGTACAGGCTCAGAATACTGTAATTGCTCAACTCCAGGATAAATTGGAAGATATCGAAAACAGAAGCAGATGACAAAACATCAGAATTAGAGGCATTCTAGAGACCATCACTGCAGAGAATCTTCATACTTACCTACAAGACTTGCATTGAGACCCAGGCCCAAGGAGGGTTTATCACCTAGAGACGTAATCATAAAATTCCAAGATTACCAGCAAAAGAAAGACATCATGAAGCAGGCCAGGATTTCTTCGCCATTGCACTTCCAAGGATCCGCACTCTCAATATACACTGACCTTTCTATAAGAACACTGCAAAAAAGAATGGAATTTGCCCCGCTCACCACTGTGTTAAGAAATCACAACATCTCATACAGATGGGGCTTCCCTTGCCATATACAACTGTTGTGGGAAGGCCAGAGGAAAACATGCATGAATCCAGGAGACATCGAAGACTTCTGCAAAGAACTGAATCGTGCACCTCCAGCCTACAACCAGGCACCCACATCTACTACCAAACAGCTGAATAATCTTCCTCCCACAACTTCTAAACCTCAAAGAGTGCCTTGGCAAACAGCAGCCTCCAAGAGACAGAAAAAAACCACAGCATCCATGACAGAAAATGGGTGAGATCGATTCAATGTTCTTGTGATCCTTAGCTTTTACCTGACTTTCAAGGGATTCCAATCCCAATCTAATAATAATATTAGTTCTATGTGTGATAATGTTGTTGCACTATGGCTTCTACTTTTTTACATAAATTACCCATGTGCCTTCACGGACTCATTACCTACTAAAATCTGGGGCGCCACTAGCCCCTTGTAGGAAGCTAACAGTATGAGCCATAACACTAGCTTACAAATTTTTTATCTAATTACCACCCTTGCTATTATAAGCAGGGGCTTCCTGTAAGTTCACCATTTGTTTAAAAATGTTTCATTTGTTGTTATTATGTTTATTGTTATACTGTTCTACCATGCATTGTTATTGCATGTAATATTTCTTCACGAAGCATACAAACTGTGCCACATCTTTGATCATGACTTCTCACTGGGCATCTTTTATACTTATCCTATAATACACTGACACAATGACTCAAAAGACTTCCGACCAGTTATTCACCTTACTCACAATTAATTCCAAGGGCTTAAATTCTCCCTTTAAAAGGTCCAAAGAATTCCACTACCTACATCATAAGAATGGCAGCATACTGTTTCTGCAGGAGACCCATTTTAAACAGGGCAATGAACCTAAATACTTTTCATCATATTACCCAAATAATTTTCATAGCAGTAACACTAAAAAAAAAGTTATTGGAGTTAGTATACTTATACACAAATCGGTTCCATTTGAACTCCTATACAAAGACCAAGATGAGGAAGGGAGGTACTTGGGATTATACGGTCTCCAATTAAACCAATTACACTCATAAACATTTACGCTCCAAACACGAACCAAGCCTCCTTCTTCCAGCGCTCTACTAATTCCATACTCATGTACTTACAGGGCCCACTTTAACTGGCAGGGGATTTTAACCTCCCGCTAGATCCAAAATTGGACAGCTCCAACCAAACCTTAAAACTCCTGGGCACTACACTACACTCTGTTTGGAACAATTTATCGCTACTCACCCTACATGACACGTGGCGGCACTTACACCCACAGAAACGTGATTACATGTTTTTTTCTAACCCAAACAAATCCTATTCCAGACTCGATTACATTATGGCTGACAACTTGTCCCTACTGAATCTACGCCACTCTCGTATTATCCCTACTAGTTGGACAGACCACTCGGCTGTTAGTAGCTCCTTTTTCTGGCCCTCAATCCCAATAAGCCCTTTCTAATGGAGGCTTGATGAATTGCTGTTGTCAGACCCCTTAGTATCTCCAGGAATACTTCACCATCAACTCCCCTGGAGATTCCACCCCAATCATTACCTGGGAAGGAAATAAATGTGTAATCAGAGGTATATTAATTAAATACAAAGCCATCAAAAACAAACAAACCAAACAGAAATATCTTACGCTTACACAAGAAACAAACAAATTAGACTACTCTCACAAATGACACCCCATGGACTTAGATATTAAAAATAAACTAAACGCAGCCAGACTCCAACTTAATGACCTCCTCGACATTAAAGCACAAAATACTGCATTCCTCCTATGGCAAAAATATTTTATACAAGGGAACAAACTGGGCAGATTACTGGCTAGAGCTCTTAAAAGTAAACAATCCTCGACTTATATACAATTACTAACGATTAATGCATATACGAAGACCACAAACTCTAAAATAATAGCCAATGAGTTTCGTAACTATTATAATAAACTTTATAACCTATGTCCTTCCCGACCCACAGAAGACCACACTCAAAAATGCAAAAAATATTTAGACCAGCTCCAACTTCCCCAGATCCACCCTGAACACCTCCAATTCTTAAGCCAAGCCATTACTCCTCAGGAACTAGATGATGCCATCAAGTCCCTTAAAAATGGTAAAAAAACCTGGGCATGATGGCTTCAGTAACCTTTACTATAAAATTTATAAACAAACCCTCTCCCCCCACTTTTTAAATCTCTTTAATTTTATAGGCCCAGATCATCCATTCCCACTAAGCATGCTCAAGGCGCTTATTACAGTCTTGCCCAAGCCAGGTAAACCGACAGATTCCCCATCAAACTTCAGACCTATATCTTTATTGAACGTAGACCTCAAACTTTATTCTAAGATCTTGGCCAATCGACTGAATTTATCACTTCCCTATTTGATTCATAATGACCAAACAGGGTTTGTTCCACAAAGAGAAGCTAAGGACAACACAGTCAAAACATTACACTTACTCCAATATTCCCACAGACAGAAAAATCCAACCCTTTTCATTTCCACAGATGCTGAAAAGGCGTTCGGCCGGTTGGACTGGACGTTTTTGACATGTACCCTCCACAAATTCCCAAAGAATTCATATCTAAAATTACCATCTTATACACTGTCCCCTCGGCTAAAATCAAGGTTAATGGCCTCTTGTCAGACTCCTTCCCAATTCAAAATGGTACCTGTCAGGGTTGCCCTCTTTCACCCTTGCTGTTTGTTCTCTCCATGGAAGTTTTGGCTACCATCTTACGCACCTCAAATTTAGGGGAAGGCATCAAAATCAAAACTTCAGAGTACAAATTGGCCCTATTTGCAGACGACCTCCTTATGACGCTCACAAACCCTGTGAACTCCCTTACAGCTGCCCACTCAGTTCTTAAGGACTATGGCGCTATGTCCAATTTCTCTATCAACTACAAGAAATGAGTCATTCTCCCAGTTCACTTCACTCAGGCAGACCTAATGTCCCTTCAGCATATTGCCCCATTTACGCTCAACACTCAAGCCTTCAAATACTTAGGCATACATTTATCCCCAATTCAAGTGGAGTTAATCAAACTTAACTACGATACACTAACCTCAAACATACTTTCAAACACCAAGACTTGGTCTCCTAAATCTATATCCTGGCTGGGCAGAATCGGGGCAGCTAAAATGACACTACTCCCTAAGATTTTATATGTTTTACAGACCGTCCCCATCCCTCTCCCAAAATCTATGATTCCAAAACTCCAATCAATCATTAATGCCTACATTTGGAAAACTAAGCCACCTAGGATTGCCAAATCAACCCTATACAGAAATCCCACCCAAGGAGGCCTGGGGGTCCCCAATATATGTGAATATAGAATCTCCATATTCCTTTCAAGAATTATAGACTGGTGTTCTTTCGAAGAGCATCATCACAAACAATGGGTCAAGCTTGAACACAAACTTTCTGACCAAAATCAAATACCCTAATAACCCAATCATTCATGAGACTTATAACACCTGGATAGAGATAGTTAAAAGGCACCCTAACCTGTCCACAATACCCTCCCCACTAACAACCATGTTACAGAATGAAAGCTTCCCACAGGTACCAAGGACATTCACCTTTTGCTGCCGGCTTATATATTGACAGAAGGTGGTAGCTTACTGCCTAGACAATCTATTGAACCACTAGGTGACAGGTTTTTTAATATGTGGTATCGGTACCACCAACTCAGCCACTACTTTCAGTCAACACACAAACACCATCTAACTAGGCAACACACACAGTTCAAGATTTTGTGCTGCTCATCCTCACCTAACCTTCATACAATATCGCGTACATATAAATTACTGACTACACCAAACAAAACCGATTTACCGACCTTTACCAATGCTTGGGACAGAGACTTACCATTTTTAATCCCAAACACAGAATGGCACTCAGTTTTCAAAGCTGTAAAAATGTCAGCACACTCGGCTAAACTCATAGAAACTAACACAAACCAGGTTGTATCTTACACCACAGAGACTCAAACACCTCTTCCCTGGCTCCTCTAACCGTTGTTGGAGACAGTGTAGGGAATAAGGCACTCTGTTCCACATCTGGTGGGCCTGTCCCAAAATCCAAGCATTTTGGACATCTATTATACCATACATTCAGAACACTATTGGCACTCCGTTACCTCACGACCCAATCTGTTCCACAAATACCCCAAACTCAACTCAAAGCTGCACTCTAGATTGTTACAAATAATGATTAACAGTTCCCATCAATTAATTCTAAGACTGTGGAAAAAAGAATCAGTCCCTACCTTATCACTGTGGCTCCAAGAGACACAGCTCAACCTCAAGCTAGAAAGATATCATTATCTTTTACTGAACAAGTTAGACACTCATGCAGAGATAATGTTTCTGTGGGACTCTAGACCCACATAAAGGCCTTAACATGACTCCTTTTTATACACCGTCCCATTACATACAGGTTACTCATGACGACTCCTACATTTTTCCTAGGACAACGGTGGGCCTCATAGATCGCCCTGGACCTTCACACTTCAGACTCGGACGTTATTATTAAACAACACAACGCACAGATACTAGTCATACTTGCTTAGCTGAAGCCATATGTTTGCACTTGTACTTTGACCAGGAAATAATAGAGAAACATGGAAACTATAACTGTTTAATGTTTATTGTTATTAGTTTAATTTGTTATAAAAGGAAAGAAAAATTCTGAAGATGTATGGCCCATAATGTTGGGAACTTTATTTGTTCATCTGCCAGAAGGAGCCCTATAATCAGCATTTTATTGAACTTTTCTATGGACTCACTTATATGAGCTGTATATGGCCCCAATTTATCAAAGGTCTTGCGGACCTGATCCGACACTGCGGATCAGGTCTGCAAGACCTCACTAAATGCGGAGAGCAATACGCTCTCCGCATTTAACATTGCACCAGCAGCTCACAAGAGCTGCTGGGGCAACGCCGCCCCCTGATGACTCGCGGCCAATTGGCCACCAGCAGGGAGGTGTCAATCAACCCGATCTTATTCGATCGGGTTGATTTCCGGTGATTGCTGTCCGCCTGCTCAGAGCAGGCGGACAGGGTTATGGAGCAGCGGTCTTTAGACCGCTGCTTCATAAGTTGTGTTTCTGGCGAGTCTGAAGACTCGACAGAAACACGGCCCTTCAAGCTCCGTATGGAGCTTGATAAATGGGCCTGTATATCTCACATAGGGGCTATAACTCTGTTCCTAATTTTGTTATTGTTTATTGCATTTTATTTTCTCCTTTTTTGACTCATGTATGTTTCAAACAGAAATAAACAATTTTTTTAAAAAATAAATAAAATAATGTTTGCACCAGCTCCTACTGAGTTTGTGCAAAATTTCACAGTTTATACATATATGCATTTTGTGATTGGCTGATAGCTGTCACATAAACTAACTATGAACTTTGTCAGTAAAAAAAAAATCTGCTGCTCATTTGAAATTTAGATTAAAGGGACATGAAATTGTATTCAGATAGAGAATACAATTTTAAACAACTTTCCAATTTACTTCTATTATTTAATTTGCTTCCTTGTCTTGTTATCCTTTGCTGAAATGTTTATCTAGGCAAGCTCAGGAGCAGAAGAGAACCTAGGTTCGAACTGTTGATTGGTGGCTGCATATATATATATATCGATTGTGATTGGCTCAACCATGTGTTCAGTTAGAATTAAGTGCATTGCTGCTCCTTCAACAAATTATACCAAGAGAATGAAACAAATTAGATAATAGAAGTAAATTAGAAAGTTGTTTAAAATTGTTTTCTCTATCTGAATCATGAAAGAAAATATTTGGGTTTCATGTCCCTTTAAGTGCTTTTGCCCTGTCTTTTTATTATGCATTTGTTGATTATATAATTATTAGCATGGGACCTGAGAACATAAGCATTTTAACTTTAAATAGGCAAAATGGCTTTCTAACAGGTCCAAGGTGTAAAAGGAAAAAAAAAACTGTGAAAATGTACTTGAGAAAGTTTTTTTCTTATTGATCGATTGGATCACCAGTGTTATAGTTCCTTCATGCAAGGTTAAGTGGGTGTTTTTACACTCTGAATGCAGAGCTTTCAGCCGACAATGATATTGTGAAATTGTCTTGGTTTGGTAGCTCTGTCTTCTGTCCTTTTGAGTACCTTCCCCCATTAGGGCAAATGTCCTAATTTCCAGGGACTGACCCGGCTCTACCCATGGCACACATGATTCTGCCCAAAGCAATCCATGACATGCCCAAGGCTCCAACCCTCCTATTAAGGCTCAACCCAAAAAACTTTTAATTTTCATACAATATCGCGTACATATAAATTACTGACTACACCAAACAAAACCGATTTACCGACCTTTACCAATGCTTGGGACAGAGACTTTTTTAAATCCCTAACACAGAATGGCACTCAGTTTTCAAAGCTGTAAAAATGTCAGCACACTCGGCTAAACTCATAGAAACTAACACAAACCAGGTTGTATCTTACACCACAGAGACTCAAACACCTCTTCCCTGGCTCCTCTAACCATTGTTGGAGACAGTGTAGGGAATAAGGCACTCTGTTCCACATCTGGTGGGCCTGTCCCAAAATCCAAGCATTTTGGACATCTATTATACCATACATTCAGAACACTATTGGCACTCCGTTACCTCACGACCCAATCTGTTCCACAAATACCCCAAACTCAACTCAAAGCTGCACTCTAGATTGTTACAAATAATGATTAACAGTGCACATCAATTAATTCTAAGACTGTGGAAAAAAGAATCAGTCCCTACCTTATCACTGTGGCTCCAAGAGACACAGCTCAACCTCAAGCTAGAAAGATATCATTATCTTTTACTGAACAAGTTAGACACTCATGCAGAGATAATGTTTCTGTGGGACTCTAGACCCACATAAAGGCCTTAACATGACTCCTTTTTATACACCGTCCCATTACATACAGGTTACTCATGACGACTCCTACTTTTTTCCTAGGACAACGGTGGGCCTCATAGATCGCCCTGGACCTTCACACTTCAGACTCAGACGTTATTATTAAACAACACAACGCACAGATACTAGTCATACTTGCTTAGCTGAAGCCATATGTTTGCACTTGTACTTTGACCAGGAAATAATAGAGAAACATGGAAACTATAACTGTTTAATGTTTATTGTTATTAGTTTAATTTGTTATAAAAGGAAAGAAAAATTCTGAAGATGTATGGCCCATAATGTTGGGAACTTTATTTGTTAATCTGCCAGAAGGAGCCCTATAATCAGCATTTTATTGAACTTTTCTATGGACTCACTTATATGAGCTGTATATGGCCCCAATTTATCAAAGGTCTTGCGGACCTGATCCGACACTGCGGATCAGGTCTGCAAGACCTCGCTAAATGCGGAGAGCAATACGCTCTCCGCATTTAACATTGCACCAGCAGCTCACAAGAGCTGCTGGTGCAACGCCGCCCCCTAATGACTCGCGGCCAATCGGCCTCCAGCAGGGAGGTGTCAATCAACCCGATCTTATTCGATCGGGTTGATTTCCGGTGATTGCTGTCCGCCTGCTCAGAGCAGGCGGACAGGGTTATGGAGCAGCGGTCTTTAGACCGCTGCTTCATAAGTTGTGTTTCTGGCGAGTCTGAAGACTCGCCAGAAACACGGCCCTTCAAGCTCCGTACGGAGCTTGATAAATGGGCCTGTATATCTCACATAGGGGCTATAACTCTGTTCCTAATTTTGTTATTGTTTATTGCATTTTATTTTCTCCTTTTTTGACTCATGTATGTTTCAAACAGAAATAAACAATTTTTCTTTAAAAAAAAATAAAATAATGTTTGCACCAGCTCCTACTAAGTTTGTGCAAAATTTCACAGTTTATACATATATGCATTTTGTGATTGGCTGATAGCTGTCACATAAACTAACTATGAACTTTGTCAGGAGAAAAAAAAATCTGCTGCTCATTTGAAATTTAGATTAAAGGGACATGAAATTGTATTCAGATAGAGAATACAATTTTAAACAACTTTCCAATTTACTTCTATTATTTAATTTGCTTCCTTGTCTTGTTATCCTTTGCTGAAATGTTTATCTAGGCAAGCTCAGGAGCAGAAGAGAACCTAGGTTCGAACTGTTGATTGGTGGCTGCATATATATATATATCGATTGTGATTGGCTCAACCATGTGTTCAGTTAGAATTAAGTGCATTGCTGCTCCTTCAACAAATTATACCAAGAGAATGAAACAAATTAGATAATAGAAGTAAATTAGAAAGTTGTTTAAAATTGTTTTCTCTATCTGAATCATGAAAGAAAATATTTGGGTTTCATGTCCCTTTAAGTGCTTTTGCCCTGTCTTTTTATTATGCATTTGTTGATTATATAATTATTAGCATGGGACCTGAGAACATAAGCATTTTAACTTTAAATAGGCAAAATGGCTTTCTAACAGGTCCAAGGTGTAAAAGGAAAAAAAAAAAAACTGTGAAAATGTACTTGAGAAAGTTTTTTCTTATTGATCGATTGGATCACCAGTGTTATAGTTCCTTCATGTAAGGTTAAGTGGGTGTTTTTACACTCTGAATGCAGAGCTTTCAGCCGACAATGATATTGTGAAATTGTCTTGGTTTGGTAGCTCTGTCTTCTGTCCTTTTGAGTAGCTTCCCCCATTAGGGCAAATGTCCTAATTTCCAGGGACTGACCCGGCTCTACCCATGGCACACATGATTCTGCCCAAAGCAATCCATGACATGCCCAAGGCTCCAACCCTCCTATTAAGGCTCAACCCAAAAAACACCAATTAGCAACTGCCGATAAGTCCCCCTCATCTCCCTGCTCAGGAAAGCCTCTGGGAAATGTTGGATACATTTGAAAAGAGTAAGAAAAATGAGTTATTGTAGGATTTTCAAATAGATTGGTGTTGGCTATAATTTGAAAATATTGTAGGAATTCTGGTGAATTGGAATGGAACCAATATTTCTACTCTAGCAAGGCCTACTTGTTAAAGGGACAGTCTATTTCATTTTTAAAAAAAAGATAAATAATCAATTTTTTAACCATTCCCCAGGTTTGCATAACCAGCACTGTTATATTAATACACTTTTTACATCTGTGATTACCTTGTATCTAAGCCTCTGCCCACAGCCTCCTTTTCTCAGGGCTATTTACAGACTTGCATTTTAGCCAATTAGTGCTGTGGCTGCATAACTCCAGCACAATGTTATCTTTATGGCACACATGAAGTAGCAGTGTGTGGTTGTGAAAAGCTAATAAAAATGCATGTGATAAGAGGCTGTCTGTAGTGGCTTAGAAACAGACAGAAATTAATATTTAATATAACAATGTTGGTTGTGCAAAGTTGGCGAATGGGTAGTAAAGGCATATCCATCTTTTTAAACAATAATACATTTTGTTGTAGCCTGTTCCTTTAATGCAGAGTTCCCATCTGTATTGCATTATTGCACGATTGTCACTATTTGGAGCTATGGATGCTGTCCCTCCATTAGCCTACCTGTACCTTATAAAAGTTCCAGTTAGCCAAGGACTTCCCACTTTCCACCAAATGTGCCCCTAATTTTACATAACTCCAACCTTTTTTTGCTACATACCCACCCTCTTATCTCTCTGACTAAGCTGCCATACTTCCCATCTGAAATAGTCTCATGAAAATATTGGGAAGTATGACAATGACACATACTAATCATAGCCTCTCTCCTTTGCTCTCTCTCCCTCAATTTAAACAGGGCCGGCTCAACCATAGACCAAGTGGGTCCAACAGACCCAGGCAGGACTTGATAAGGGGCAGCACTTCAGTCACTGAGTCAGTCACCGTTAGACCCAGACCACTTCTGTTCTCTCCTCTGTCTCTGTGGGGAAATTGCAGGCTACAAGCAACATAACCTCATCATGCACAAAGACACAGAACCGGTGAGTGACATTCAAGGTGGGACAAGTGCATCTCTTCCCTAACTTCCTTCCCGCTTAGTGCGCAATTGGTTGCATGCAGGTAGGTAGGCTTAGTAAGGTCAGCAGCCAGGCTTATTGGATTGAAATGCTAATCAGTAATGTTACTACTGGGGGAGCATCATTTAATTCCCAGACCCAGGCAGCACAATATCTTTAGCCAGCCCTGTGTCTAGAGGCAGCGATCACACTGAGGATAATAGCTGCATGTATTGGAGTAATTTAACTTAATGTTAATATATCATTTAAATGACAACTTTTATACACTGCTTTAAATATCTGTAATCATACAGTAAACTGAATACAACACTTCTATGCCCTTTATATTATCTGGCAATGTCCCTTTAAACTATACATTTATGTAAGTAAGGACTTTTTAACATTGCATAAATATTTTAACATATAGAAAATCATTTTTCAAATCCATCTTTTCATAATGATTAGAAACTATTAGGAAACTATATCTGTGCTACATAAATCCTGAGTAATCACAAGTAAAATAAAATGACAATGGTTCTAATATTTTATTGACAGATGCTTTTTCACAAAGCTTACAAATGTTATCATTAGATTGGCCACATAAAATCCATGTGCACCATTTAGTTTACTGTCCAGAAAATGTTTTGGTTTTAATCCATATTTTAATAAGATTAAATAACATTGTATTTGTATGTTGTATTCTGTGTTTTATGGAGAATATACTCTTATGGTCTCGTGACATATATGGGAATTATGTCCATTGTATTATTATTTATTTTATTACATTTATTCATTTTTTTTAAATGTATAACTAATATCAGATTTGTCTGCATATAACATTAGATCATTTTATTATTGTACAAATGCTTGTAAATAATCATAAGCCTGGTAACCAAAAACATGAAAAACCATGTTTAGCCTCGCAGGGACAGTCAATTATCAAAGAAAATGGGCTGTCCCTTAGAGTGGTGAGCTGTCATAGAAATAATGAGAGCTCTCTGCTATGTAAAAGTTCGCAATTGAGGACGAAGTTCACAGGGAGAACCTGGCTTATGTTTTAACTTTAATGTTACAAATAATACAAATCAAAATACAGTGTTTTCAGTGCACTGTACCTTAAAATCACAGTTAATTTTGTATGCATAGAAAGTCCCCAAGAGGAAGAGACCTTGATGTGGTCTTGCACCTATCACCATTTGACCAAATACTGTAACTAACTCTTTCATTTTCCTATTATCAATTTTGTTTCCTTCTCTTGCTATATGTATTTGAAAAATAGGAATGTAAGCTAAGGAGCCAGACCATTTTTGTTTCAGCACCTGAGTAGCTCTTGCTAATTGGTGGCTAAATGCAAATCAAACAGTGGTAGTGCAGCAAAGCAAATCAAACAGTGGTAGCTCTGCATAACAATTCAAACAGTGAATGCGCCAAATAACAAATTAAACAGTGGTAACACAGCATAACAAATCAAACAGTAATAGTGATGCATAGCAAATCAAACAGTAGTAGACAGTAGTAGCGATGCATAGCAAATCAAATAGTGGTAGCGCTGCATAAAAATCAAACATTGGTAACGCCACATAACACATCAAACAGTAAAAAGTAACTTTAAAAGATGAATAAGAATATAATCAAAAACAAATAGAATAATATGGTATCCACGTGTCCGTAGTATGCACAAGGTGGTAGTGTATATGAAAGTATGTATTCTTGCGTTTGCAAGTACAAACAATAAAAGGTAGCCAAATGGAGAAGGGCCTGTCCATCCACTTGTTGAGTCCTTAGGACTCAACAAGTGGGCGGACAGGCCCTTCTCCATTTGGCTACCTTTGTGTATACTACGGACAAGTGGATACCATATTATTCTATTTGTTTTTGATTATATTCTTATTCATCTTTTAAAGTTACTTTTTACAAACAATACGGGGGATATTATCATACCCCATTTAGCCTCTTAGATATTAGGGGCAGCTTTTACCAACACGGTACATGCTCTCACTGGGGTTTTATAACACACAGGCTCCACGATCTCTTTGATTAAGTAGAGGATAACACCAGACCTCTATTTTATACACTGAAAACTTTCTTTTTATCACGACACCAGCATTGGAAAGTGCATTTTTTGCTGTAACCTTGATACTATCAGTGTTGTTTCATGGTTTTAGCTTACCTCATACATGATTGAGGTCGAATAATGTAAGCATATTTTGTATATAGTAATATACTTTTTTTATTATATACAGTGTTACGCTATGTGTTTTTCTCTTCTCTTTCCCTGTACATCTCAAATGACCACTTGAGGGGACAAGGATTCTCACCATCATTTGAAAGAAACCAAGAGAGTCCAAGATTTCCATTGAGTCCTGGAGTAACGTCCAAATCAAGGGATCAACAAGCAGGACCAGGATACCTGGAGGTCTTTACATAGGGATACAGAGATAGAACCATCTTTACCCACAAAAAGCGGATACCTTACCTCATAAGATTGGGGTACAAGCTGGTAAGCAGGAATAACTTACTTCATGACATTACATAAAAAATAGAAGAATAGAAGAAAACCTTCCTCAACAGCATAAAACTGTCACACAAATACTACTGAAAAACAGTTTTTTCTTCAAAAAGGAATATATTTATATTTCTGGAAGAAAATACATAGCAGAGCGCCTGACTTTCTTTATTGATATCACTTTCCACTATATATATATATATAGTGGAATATATATATATATACACACACACACACATATATATATAAAATTGCACCTAACACACACAGACACTAACATAGACACACTAACACAAACACAGAGACACACAGACACCAACACAAAAACAGAGAGACACTAACATAGACACCCATTATTACAGACACACAAACACTAACATAAAGACACAGATAAACTAACACAGACACAAATGAAAAAAAGAAAGTGAGGGAGTGCTGTACTGCCAGTGACAGTGAATGAGGGGGCAAAGTCCTCTGCACAGTAATATGGGGGCTGGTTACAGGGTTCTGCAGCAAATAAGTTATAACATTGCAGATTCCAGCACTGGAAAACTTCCAGTATGTGCTCTACTTGTGATGTTTTTTTTTTCTATTCTTCCCAAACAGTGAAAACGATAACTATGGAGGAGACCAATACAATGGACTAATTCAGGAGGTTGGTAAAGTCTGTTAAATTTTTTTTCTAATAAATAATCTGTTGATTATATTGTGGCTTGCAGGGTATATGCAGGGTAATTATAGTTGTCACTTGGCAGAAAGGTATCTACTCTTGCTACTAGAGTGACTGATTACCGTGTGACTGATTGTCAAACTCAGAGGTATTTTATAGTGGCGGCTTAGATTACCCTGCATATAACTGCCAGTAAATACATTTACAGCTTGCAAGCCACTATATAATAATCAACAGATTATTTATTAGAAGAAAAAAATAAATTAACAGACTTTACCAACCCCCTGTCCCTGAATTAGTCTATTATTTTGGTATCCTCCATTATAGTTATCTTTTTCACTGTCTGAGGTGGTAGTGTGGTGTGTTATTGTGTGGTATTTTGCATGGGCTGGTGTGTGGTGTGGACACAGTAATTAAATGCCTAGTAGTCAGATGGCACCTTATGAGCCTTACACTAAAAATCACTCAAGGTTAGGAGCACACTTTGAAATCCTCATCAAAGCAGATATGATATGAAATAGCCAGAGGGGCACTAATTGAAAGAGACAATACATATGTACAATGTGTGCTCTATTTGAAGTAGCCAGTAACAAAGCAGGTGTTGGTCTGCAAAATAAACAAGCACTTCTATTCCTCCATAATAGTCGCTACAGCACCAAATAACTGGAGCCAGAAAACAATGTAAATGTCAGAGAGCTAAATCAGCAGCTTGTAAATAAAACCCTACTGATGACTTTGCATATTATCCCTCTCCAGTCAAATCAACTCAGGGGACATACCACCAGTGCCATTCACATACCTAGTGGGACCGTGGGATGCCAAGGAAAGCACAGAGTAAGGGAGCGGGAGGGCAGAACGTGTAACACTGAACTGGGCTGTGAGATTCTCCCACATGGCTGAGCACCTAGGGGGTTGCGCCTCCTGCTTTGCGTGCACACTGTTCAAGTAACTGACCGACACGACACCTGTGCTGGCTGTGCCAGAACAGAAACAATCGTCTCTGCTGCTGCATTGAGCAGCGCCCGGTGTCCAGGGTGGGCGAGCCTAACACTTCAGCTCCAGGCAGGCTCTGCAGTCTGCACCACACGTCAGTCAAATACAAATTACAGACTGACTTAACGTTTGCGCTCTGCAGCAATGTAGCTGTGTGTTTTCAAGAGAGTGCCAGGCTTCTCATGTGTTGTGTTAATAATTTTGTTTGTAAATTTCCATATGGGCTTTGCACCCAGGCTGGTCTGGGGTTAACTGCCCGAGTCACTGAAATCTGTGCATCTGGCTGTGAGTGCTGGTGAGCTTTTGCAGGGTCATAGGATGTGTACCCAGGGAAATTACAATTGACCTGTGTCACCATTGTATGTATATCAGTGTGTTTTGTTAAAGGCTTGAATTATGTGGCTGTATTTAAGGGACTCATATGGTATGTGTTGATATGTATATTTATTTAACAAAGTTTTAAATGTTATTAATTTATTCTCTGTATTTTTATTAGAGAATATTTTGTCCCAATGTATGTTATTTAATTATTTCCTTAAAAAGAGTGTGCACATATGTTAACCACAT
Organism: Bombina bombina; assembly: GCF_027579735.1. NCBI lineage: Eukaryota > Metazoa > Chordata > Amphibia > Anura > Bombinatoridae > Bombina > Bombina bombina. The sequence goes on from NC_069500.1 coordinate 955,104,387, forward strand.
GTTTAAAGGGCCATTCTAATCTAGCAACAATAATATACTTCAATTAATTAGAACATTTTATTATTGCAAGATATTTGATTAGTAAGTATGTGTTTAGCCCACCAAAAAAGAGGTTAAACATATAGTTTAACTTAAACATTCAGGAGTCCTATGCCACTTCTGAGCAGGACACAGCCACTGACTGGTGACTGCGTGGTTGATCACAATCTATTGGCTATCTGCTCCCGTTAATTAATTTTTCATTTTGGACGATATGGTCAGCATGTTTTCAAGTGATCACAATCCATAATGGATTGGGTGTCACGCTGCGCTGCTCTAGCCGTTGCTAGGGGCGTGGCGTCTCATTCCCTGCTCATTGCCAGGGGCTGTGTTGGATCCGGATGCGTGCGGCGCTGACATCATCGCCGCACGCTCCTCTCTCTCAGATGCCGGTCTGGATTCCTGTGGCGCCTATGTAAGTCCCTCAATAACGATCTATCACTGCCCCCAAGTATAGGTGTTACTTTGTGTGCTCCTGGGTGTGATAGATCGTTACTACAGTATTGCCTTAAAGTGTTTGAACCCTGCCTGTCTGACTACTCTACCTGTTATACCCCTAAATTGCTGGATTGTTATACTGCTGCTGAACTCTGCCTGTCTGACTACTCTGCCTGTTTAACCCCTAAATTGCTGGAATGATATACTGCTGCTGAACCCTGTCTGTCTGACTACTCTGCCTGTTTAACCCCTAATTTGCTGGATTGATATACTGCTGCTGAACCCTGCCTGTCTGACTACTCTGCTTATTAACCCCTGCATTGCCTCTTTGTTGCCGAACCCTGCCTGCCTGACCATTCGAGTAGTTTTTCCTTGGACTGCTCTGCCGTTGCCGCTGGGGACTGTCCTGCCTTTGGTGAGTGCCACCTTCCTCATCTTACTAACTTTCTCTGCTCTGGGATATTCCCTATCATTCCGGCTCAATGCCAGGATAACAAGACTACTGGCCGAGTTCGGTCTGATATAGGAGTATCCCACGAGCATTACATTGGGTCAATAAAAGCCCACAGCCATGAATGTGTTTTCAACAGAAAAGTTCCTGAGAAAATGTTTTTTGTTTGTTAAGTATTTGTTAATCCAACCAAAACTGACATATGCAATGGCCCTTTCACACCTCTGAGGGTTACGTTACAGTTCTTTCGAATTAACTTAAAGGACCAGTAAACACAGCAGATTTGCATAATCAACAAATGCAAGATAACAAGACAATACAATAGCATTTACTCTGAATTTCAAATGAGTAATAGATTCTTTTCTAACACATTTTAAAGTTATGTATATTTCCACTCCCCCTGTACCATGTGATAGCAATCAGCCAATCACAAATGCATATACGTATAGTCTGAGTTCTTGCACATGCTCAGTAGGAGCTGGTGACTCAAAAAAGTGTAAATATAAAAGACTGTGCACATTTTTTTTTAATGGAAGTAAATTGGAAAGTTGTTTAAAATTACATGCTGTATCTGAATCATGAAAATGTAATAAAACCTGAGTGTCCCTTTAACTAAAGTTTGTAAGGGAAATACTCATTTACATCTGTAAATTATCAACTGATTCCCCTTTATCTACATTTTTACTTACATCCTCGTAGAATCTAATTACATTAGTTTGACATGATCTATTTCTTATAAAACCATGCTGATTTGAACTCATAATCTTGTTTACACAAATATACTCATCAATATAATCCCTTATAATCTCCAAATATCTTCCCCACTATTGATGTCAGACTAACTGGTCTATAGCTTCCTGGATCAGCCCTGCTTCCCTTTTTGAGGAGTGGCACCACATCAGCTTTACACCAGTCCTGTGTTACTATGCCTGAGGATAATGAGTCTTGAAAAATTAAGAGTAGAGGTTTGTCTATAACAGTGCTAAATTCCTTTAAAACCCTTGGGTGTATTCCATTGGGGCCTGGAGTTTTATTTACCTTAATATTAACCATTTTTTTCCTGATATCCTCTAGACTTAACCCAGTTAATGGTATGGGCTGGCATGTTCTAGTTTGTTCCAAAGTATCCTCCATTGGTTCCTCTCTTGTGTATGCTGAAGAAAAACCCTTTTAGGGGTTGACTTAGAATCCTTTGCAATTAATCTTTCATTTTCAATTTTGGCTTATTTGATTGCTTTTTTTGCATGCTTTGTTACATTCCTTTTAAATTTGGTATGTTGAGCCTGTACTATTTTCTTTGAATAATTAAAATGCCCTATGTTTTTTCCTTATTTCTCTTAACACATTTGTATTTAGACACATTGGGGCCTATTTATCATATGTCTGTCTGACCTGATCTGACAGTGCGGATCAGGTCCGACAGACATCGCTGAATGCGGAGAGCAATACGATCTCCGTATTCAGCATTGCACCAGCAGCTCTTGTGTCAATCAACCCTATCGTACTCGATCGGGTTGATTTCTGGCGATTCCTGTCCGCCTCATCAGAGCAGGTGGACAGGGTTATGGAGCAGCAGTCTTTTGACCGCTGCTCCATAACTTGTGTTTCTGGTGAGTCTGAGGACTCGCCAGAAACACGGGCCTTCAAGCTCCGTTCGGAGCTTGATAGATAGGCCCCATAGGCTTTGATTTATTTATTTTACTTTTATAACCATATGTGTTGATATGTATATTTATTTAACAAAGATTTAAATGTTATCCATTTTTTGATTATTGTATGATAAGACAAAGATTGGAGTGAAAAGCAAAATGTGCGACTGGATTAATTGACTGTCCTATTATCTTTTAGTATGGACTTTGTTTAAAAAAAAAAAATGAACAGCCTTATTAAACAACAATGGGGTCTATCACAATCTATCTGCAATTTGCTCCCAAAATGGCTTTTGACTTTCCCCCTGAATTAGTAGTCAGGTTTCTTAGGTTATCACAATGCAAAATCAATTAGTTTGTGGAAAAAAAACGCCCCCACAAATATCTTTTCAACAGAAATCTCCCGAAAAGGCCTATTCAAGTAACCCTTTTGTTCACTGTGCAAATGAAATACTCATTTATATGTGTGGCATTAACCTATTTAATCTTAATCTATCCTCAACACTGATTAACATATGAATGGATTTATCTTCTTTTAATGGATTTTAACAGTACTGAAAATGTAAAGCGTGAACCCGCTGCTGTGCAATAATATGCAATCTGCCTAGCAGACCTTGAATAAGATTGCACCTTCATGACAGGGTTTATAGAGGAGCAAACAAAGTTACCACAGTGTGTTTTCAAGTGCTGTATACAGTCTCCACAATAGTGATGAATAGAGCTTAATGAATCTATACCATGTATGTTAATATACTTCTACAATGTCTCCTGTGGCTATTGCAGAGAGTTTTTCCTCATGTGCAAGATAAAAGACTGTTTTCAAATAGCTGTGAAATACTTGCAAAGGTATCCAAAATGCCAAGTTGTGGACTAATCAAGTGACTGGAGGTGTTGAACTTGAAAAGTTAAAACTGGTCTCGAAAAGGTCTAAAAAAGTGCCTTGAAAATGGATTGGGAATGAGCCGCGAGAAATTTCGGCCCCATAGTAAAAATAAGGCTTTTAGCAAGGTTTCGAAAGCATGTTTACGGGTGCAGGAAAGAGCTAAAAACCCAATATTGTGATCACATTGAATAAAAAACTGTCCTTTTTGGATAGAAAAGACCAGAAAAGGCCTCAGAAGAAAGATTGTGATCAAGGCCATTGTAATTTATTAATGGAAGATTGGTTGTTCAAACAAATAGAGCATGAGACATAAGAGTCTCTTGCCTCTGTGATTAGTTGTTCCTCTCAGGACAGTCTCAGATCCAAACATCTAGATAACTATGGGCCTGATATTTAAAAGCTCGCTGCTCAGGTGAGATGATCTAAGACATCTCGTCAGTATGGAAAAGATCCCTAAAAAAATGTTAGAAACACAAATTTTAATTTGAATGATATTTATCTCACTATGCAGGGTTTTGTATGTAAAATAGAGACAAATACATTACATTATAAGGTCTAAAAAAATCCCAAAGATTTTGCATAATACCTCTCGAGGGCCGGTAAGGCCCTATGTGTTCTATCATGTTTTACTATTTTATTAATACATGTTTTTACTTTTCATTTTTTTCTCTTTGATGTCTGATTTTTTTCCTCTGAGACTGTCCTGTGAGAAACATTTAATCACAGAGGTAAGAGACCCTTATGCCTCATGCTCTTTTTGTTTGATGAAGGTGTGTGTGAATTTGTAAGGCAATACAAGAGGAAGGAATCGTCTTACCTGAGCTGTCTGTATATTGAATCCATGGTGAGTCTACATGTATGTGTTAGCTCTATTTTCTGCTGAAAGATTGGTTACTGTCTAATACTTTCCTAGAACAAAAGTATTAGCAATATTAGTTCATGTACTTGATTTCATCTGCAAATATCATCGTCCGTTTCTGAGTGCTGAAACTACCAAACAGCTAATCCACTCCCTGGTAATTTCCCGACTTGACTACTGTAACAACTTACTAACTGGCTTCCCTCTCTCCCGCCTCTCTCCCCTCCAATCCATCCTAAATGCATCTGCTAGGCTAATCCACCTCTCTCGACGCTCTGTTTCTGCTGCACCTCTCTGTGAGTCCCTTCACTGGCTCCCCATTCACAACAGAGTTAAAATTCTCACCCTGACCTACAAAGCCCTCACCAATGCTGCCCCACCCTACCTGTCCTCACTCATCACAAATATTCTCCTGCCCGTCCCCTAAGATCCAGCAATGACCTGCTTCTTGCGTCCTCTACCATCACCTCCTCTTATTCTAGACTACAGGACTTCTCCCGTGCGGCACCAACCCTCTGGAACGCACTTCATCGAGATGTCAGACTTGCCCCTAACCTCTCCTCCTTTAAACGTTCCCTAAAGACCTTTCTGTTCAGGGAAGCTTATCACCCAACTTATCAACAAACTAACTTCACTTAACTAACAGTTGCCCTCTATCTCCTCACTAATATCATTCTCACCTCTGCAGTCCCCACCTCCTTTTTCCCATCCTCCTACCCGTCTAGATTGTAAGTTCCCACGGGAATAGGGCCCTCAATTCCCCCTGTATTTGTCTGTAAAATTTTGTGTCTTATCGTATTGTTTCTTTATTGTACTGTTATCCTTGTACCCATGGGCAGCGCTGCGGAATCTGTCGGCGCTTTATAAATAAAGAATAATAATAATAATAATAATAATGTGTTATTGCTTTTATCATAAAGACTGCTATTATGCCTTTAAGTAAACTTACAAGGTCTTTTCAAAATTATTAAGATTTAATTAATTTTGTTCTGAGCAACAGCGTACTTGACCCCTAAACCTAACGCCCCCCTAACTTTATATTAAAATTACAGTTTCCCTATCTTAAATGAAATTAAAACTTACTTGTCAAATTAAATAAATTACTTTTAAACTAACAATTAAACTAAGATAATTATTAAACTACAATTAAACTAACTACCAATTAAATTAAACTAAACTACACATTAAAAAATCCTAACACTACTCTAAAAATTAAAAAAAATATCTAATTACAAAAAAAACTAAATTACAAAAACAAACACTAAATTACGAAAAATAAGAAAAAATGATCAAAAATAAAAAAAATTACACCTTATCTAATAGCCCTATTAAAATAAAAAAGCCCCCCCAAAATAAAAAAAAACCCTAGCCTACAATAAACTACCAATGGCCCTTGAAAGGACTTTTTGTGGGGCATTGCCCCAAAGATATCAGCTCTTTTACCTGTAAAAAAAATAAAAGGGCATTGAGCTCTTTTACATGCCCAGACCCTAAACTAAAAATAACACTAATCCCCGATGATCCACTTACAGTTCTTGAAGTACCGCTTGAAGGATTCATCCAGCCGGTGAAGTCCTCAATCATGCGGCAAGAAGTCTTCATCCAGACGGCATCTTCTATCTTCATCCATCCAGCGCGGAGCAGGTCCATCCTGAAGACATCCGGCGCGGAGCATCCTCTTCAAACGGTCGCCGCTGTAAACTGGAACTTCAATGCAAGTAACGTCATCCAAGATGGCGTCCCTTTAATTCCTATTGGCTGAAAGATTTCAATCAGCCAATAGGATTAGAGATGCTAAAATCCTATTGGCTGTTCCAATTAACCAATAGGATTAGAGCTGCTAAAATCCTATTGGCTGTTCCAATCAGCCAATAGGACTGAGCTCTCATCCCATTGGATGACTGGAACAGCCAATAGGATTTTAGCAGCTCTAATCCTATTGGCTGATTGAAATCTTTCAGTCAATAGGAATGCAAGGGATGCCATCTTGGATGACGTCACTTGCATTGAAGTTCCAGTTTACAGCGGCGACCGTTTGAAGAGGATGCTCCGCGCTGGATGTCTTCAGGATGGACCCGCTCCGTGCCGGATGGATGAAGATAGAAGATGCTGTCTGGATGAAGACTTCTTGCCGCATGGATGAGGACTTTGCTGGCTGGATGAAGATGGAAGAGGCCGTCCGGATAAAGACTTCTTGCCGCATGGATGAGGACTTCGCCGGCTGGATGGATCCTTCAAGCGGGACTTCAAGAACTGTAAGTGGATCGTCGTCGGGGGTTATTGTTAGTTTTTTTAAGGGTTTTTTGGGTGGGTTTTATTTTTAGTTTAGGGTCTGGGCATGTAAAAGAGCTAAATGCCATTTTAATGGCAATGCCCATACAAATGCCCTTTTCAAGGCAATGGGGAGCTTAGTTTTTTTTTAGATAGTTACTTTATTTGGGGAGGGGTTGTGGGGGTGGTGGATTTTACTGTTGGGGGGGTGTTTGTATTTTTTTTACAGGGAAAAGAGCTGATATCTTTGGGGCAATGCCCCACAAAAGGCCCTTTTAAGGGCCATTGGTAGTTTATTGTAGGCTAGGGTTTTTTTATTTTGGGGGAGGGCTTTTTTATTTTTATAGGGCTATTAGATTAGGTGTAAGTCTTTTTTATTTTTGATAAAAAAATTATTTTTTTGTAATTTAGTGTTTTTTTAATGTAATTAAGTTATTTTTATATTTAGTAATTTTAGTGTTTATTTTTTTTTTGTAATGTTAGGTTTTAGTGTAAGGCAGGTTAGGTTTTACTTCACAGGTAAGTTGGTATTTATTTTAACTAGGTAGTTATTAAATAGTTAACAACTATTTACTAACTAGTCTACCTAGTTAAAATAAATTCAAACTTACCTGTGAAATAAAAATAAAACCTAAGCTAGCTACAATATAACTATTAGTTATATTGTAGCTAGCTTAGGTTTTATTTCACAGGTAAGTTTGTATTTAGTATTAAATAGATATTATTTAGTTAATAATTGTAAATTTAGTTTAGCTCTATTAGAATTATGTTAAAGTTAAGGGATGTTAGGCTTAGGGTTAGGTTTATGGGTTAATGGATTTATTTAGTGGTAGTGATGTGGAAGGCCAGAGGTTTAGGGGTTAATAACTTTAATATAGTGGCAGCGACATCGGGAGCGGCAGATTAGGGGTTAATAGTTTTATGTAGGTGGCGGCGATGTTGGGGGTGGCAGATTAGGGGTTAATAACTATATGTAGGTGGCGGCGATATCGGTGGTGGCAGATTAGGGGTTAATAACTGTATGTAGGTAGCGGTGATGTCGGGGGCAGCAGATTAGGGGTGTTTAGACTCTGGGTTTATGCTAGGGTGTTAGGTTTAAATGTAACTTTTTTTTTCCCCATAGACATCAATGGGGCTGCATTACGGAGCTTTTCATTCCACTATTGCAGGTGTTAGGCTTTTTTTTTGCTGGCTCTCCCCATTGATGTCTATGGGGAAATCGTGCACGAGCACGTCAAAGCAGTACTTGATTTCGGTGTGGTATGGAGCTCAGCGCCACCATATCGCCCGCACAAGCCTGTTTTTTTTAAACCTGTAATAGCAGCGCTATTGGGAGGTGAAATAACGCCGCTTTTGTGGTAGTCGTTAAAATGCCTATAGCGCTCGAAACTCGTAACCTAGCTGTATTTTATTAATCTTTTTCAAATCTGGATTTTAATTTGCTCTTGAGGTTTTTTCCTATTCAATATACTATCTGTAATATATTCTAGAGAATGGTTATCCTGATTCCCTCTTGGGACTGTACTACTATTTCTATGGAAATTGGTACTTATTTTCAGGATTCTTTAGAGCAGAGCTCTCCAAACTTTTCATGTTGGTGACAAACTTTTTAGACCTACATTATTTTGCGACACAGTAATTCAGTTATACTAGCAAACAGGAGGTTAAACTAACTTGTTTTAAGAGATACGTATGCATACATAAATTATATAACAAAATGTTTTTACAAGTAACAGTATGTATGTGCTAAAATAAAAAAAAGTTTAATAACACCAATACCTACTTACTATTTTAATGGGATGTATAAGGTTGATGGGATGAACACAGTTTTTGAATATTTGGTGGAATATTAGATAAAGACACTCGCATTTCTTCAAGCAGCTGTCCCAGTCACTGACTACACACACAGTCACAAGCCGATTGAGGAGACTACATGTGCAGTCAAGAACATATGTGCCATTAAAGCCACCAATGGGAATAGTTTCAGTTCCCGCTGAGCTGCGCCAATAGGTTAAGATGATCTGTGACCCACTAGATATCAATCATGTTTCAACCATGTGATATGCGTGGCAGGCAGGCGAAAAGTCGGAAAGCAAACACATTTAAAAAAACATATATAAATTAAAAAAATTTGTGCTGAAATAGGGACACACCTACACATTGCCGGCGACACACTAATGTGTCATGACACACAGTTTGGAAAGCACTGCTTTAGAGTTTGAATATAACCTTAGTAGAGCAGATTCACGTACTGTTTAAATTTTTAGCTCAGCTTTATCTATGGCTGACATTACTGTACTTTCAACCTTTTGTTGAACAGTTAGTATAAGCAGTTTCAGATTCTCAAGTATATAACTATGTTTATTTCCTTAAGATGTATTAATTTAAGTATGTTTACTATATTTATTATTATAGTTCCAAATATATTTTATTATCTCTATCTTGTTAGGATAATAATTTGTTTGATTTCTATTATCTCCACTATTTCTGGAGGTTTAGAGTTTTTTCTGCCCTACTTTTAGTCCGGTGATGTAGATCAGTTGGTGAATGTCCTGACTACAAACACTTGTTCTAGATTAAAGGGTCATAGATTCATATCCCGGCAGGGTTAATTACAGCCCTTCGGCCTTTTAAGGTCAATTTATTTTGTACCATTTATTTGGGTAATAATAACTACTATTTTTATCAGCTTCTGATTTGGTTAACTCCGGGTGTAAGCACTGAAAAAAGCGGGTTTTTTTTGTATTCTTCTGGGAGAAACGCTATATAATTACTATTTATTAAGACTGCATAAAGATGCGGTTCTCAAACCAGTCCTTCTGGTGGGGAGCAGATTAAATTGTCTTTGGAAACTCAGTCCAAATTTTATATTATTCTTAGGGTTTTGAATAGATTTTTTGGGAAGATTCTTTCTTTCTTAGTACACTGTGAATTTTTTTCAGTAAATATTTTTCCAGTTCTTTAGCAGGAACAGGGTTTGGGTTTCTATTCAATTCTATTCTTTGTCCCAAAGAAGAAAGGTTTATTCAGTTTTATCCTCATATTTTATTTCATTCAGACCACTTTTGGTTTCTGAGATTCTCTTTTTTAGGTAAGCTTTACCAATTTGTTTTTTCCTTTTTGTCTAGCAACAGCCTTATGAATCTTTTCAAAGGTTCTTGGTGCCCTTCTTTCTGTGTTCAGACAGTAGGGTATTGTGGTGCTTCCTTATTTGGATGATATCTTGGTATTAGCTTAAACTTTTCTTTTATTAGAATCTCTCATGAATCAACTAGTTTTGTTTCTTCTAGACATGATTAGATGATTTAATCTACCTAATACTTTCGTGATTCCTCAAACAAGGGTTACCTTTTTTTGGGTTTCTAGATGGATTCAGTGTTCATGACTTTGTCTTTATCGGACAAGAGTCAATTGTGATTGGCGTTAGCCTGTCTAGACTCAGTCTAGATACAAACAAAAGATGCAGCAGCATAAGTATTTTACCAATTTATTATGGCACAAACACAGTCCACAACGTTTCGGGTGTTACCCCTTAATCATGTGAAGACTCAGTCTAGAACATTCCTTTCATTGGCTATGTGCATGGAAGTTTTAGGTCTCATAACTGCAGCATCAGACGTGGTTCCTTTTGCTCGTTTTTCATCTGAGACCTCTTTAGCTTTGCATACTGAATCAATGGTGCAGGGATTGTTTTCAGATATCACAGTTGATATTCTTAAATTCCAACACTCAACTCTCTCTGATTTGGTGATTAGATTATCATTGTTTTTTTCAGGGGGCCTCCTTTTGTTCATCCTTCCTAGATTATATTCTTATTGGATACAAGTTTTACGGATTGGGGAGCTGTCTGAGGGTCTTTGACAGAACAAGGGGTTTGGAAACCTCAAGAGGTGAGGTTACCAATCAATATTTTAGAACTCTGTGCTATTTTCTTTGGCATATGTCAATCATCAATAGGGACTCGCAGTTCCTTAGCAATTAAGAAGTATCTTGAATACGTTCTTAGGTGGAATTAATCTCCTGTCTAATCTCTACGATTCATATCTCAGGTTTAGACATTTTGGAGGTGGATTATCTCAGCTTTCAGACTTTACGTCTGGGAGAGTGGTATCTTTATACAGATGTGTTTTCTCAGTTTCCAAGGTACTTTTTCAGGTCCAGGGATCCTCAGGCGGAGATGGTGGATGCATTAGCAGTGTCTTGGTTATGTAACCTGGCTACATGTTTCCGCCTCTGTTTTTTTCTTCCATGGGTGATCTCCAAGATCATATTGGAACAGTGTCATGTGTTTCTGATAGCATAAACATGGCCTCACAGGTTTGGTATGTGGATCTTGTCCGGATGTCCAGTTGCCATCCATGGCTGCTTTTTCTTTGGCCAGCCCTCTTGTTTCAAGGGCCATTTTTCCATCGGGATCTCAAATTACTAATTTGTGGGTATAGAAATTGATTAGTGTTTAGTCATAGAGGTTTCTCTGACTCAGTTTTTTTCACTATGTTGCAGGCTTATAAGTCTGTTTCAAGGAACATGTATTATCAGGTTTGGAAAACCTATATATTATGGTGTTCTTTTCATAAATTCTCTTGGCATTCTTTTAGAATTCCAAGGATTTTACAGTTTCTTCAGGATGGTTTGGATTAAGTTTGTCTACAAATTGTTTGAAGGGACAAATCTCTGTTATTTCTGTTTATTTCTTAGAAAGATTGCTTAACGTCCTGATAGTCACTGTTTTGTTCAGGCTTTTGGTTTGTATCAAGCCTGTTAAGTTATTTAATTTCTCCTTTTTTGGAGTCTTAATTTGGTTTAAGGATTTTGTAGGCTCTTTGTAGGCTCTTTCTTTTGAGCTTATATTTTCTTTGAGGATTATTTACTTTCTTAGAAAGTGTTGTTTCTCTTGGCTATCTCTTCTGCTAGAAGAGTTTCTGATTTATCAAAAGTTTCCTCAAAAGTTCGCGAACGGGCGAACCGGGCGAACCGCCATTGACTTTAATAGGCAGGCGAATTTTAAAACCCACAGGGACTCTTTCTGGCCACAAAAGTGATGGAAAAGTTGTTTCAAGGGGACTAACACCTGGACTGTGGCATGCCAGAGGGAGATCCATGGCAAAACTCCCATAGAAAATTACATAGTTGATGCAGAGTCTGTTTTTAATCCATAAAGGGCATAAATCACCTAAAATTCCTAAATTGTTTGGAATAACGTGCTTTAAAATATCAGGTATGATGTTGTATCATTCAGGTAGTGTAAGGGTTACGCCCGCTTCACAGTGACAGACCTAACTCCCCATTTAACGCACCGCAAACAACCGCAAACAGTCCTTTTGCACAACCGCAAACTCCCCATTTGCACAAGATTGGATACCAAGCTAGCCATGTCCCATTCCTTGTCCTCACTGATGTCACTGCGCGTGCAATCACTTCCTGGAGTAACAGAAAATGCTCCACCCACAAGATGCTCCTATTATATCACTGCACTGAGGATGCTGCCTGTATCTGTGTGTCCTGCTCCCTGGCCGCAGAGCACAGGGGACACCAGGTCGAGCTGCTGAATGAGGCTTCTGAGAAGAAGAAAAAGAAACTGAGAAATGTTCTGCAGAAACTGACCACAAAGAGAGAGGAGACTGAGAAAAGAGTCCAGAGTCTGCAGAAGCACAGGAGAGGGGTGCAAGAGAAAGCAGCTGGTGTAACAGAGAGACTGACTGCCCTGATTAGGGACATCAGGAAACAGCTGGAAGACCTAGAGAAGCGAGTCCTGAGTGAGATCACCCGGCAGCAGGAGCAGGTTTTACTCACAATCTCTGATCTGATCCAGCAGCTGGGAAAAAGAGAACGACGAGCTAACCAGGAAGATTTGTCACATTGAGGAGCTGTGCAACATGACTGACCCATTAACTGTCCTACAAGAACAGGAATCACACACCAGATAGGAGTGGTGTGTTAACTAGTACTATTCTTATCAGTTTAATCCCTGTTACGTCCCCTATCAGGGGACGTGTATATGGCATCGATTTTAGGAACCCGGAGATGATTTTAGGAACCGGGAGATGGAAAAAGATGCTTGGATACCCAGTACAGGTCGTTCTCCTTCAGCCTTTTTATACGAGGGTCCCTCAACAGGCACGACAGCATGAAAGACCCCATATGCCATTACTTCCTTTTGCACAATCGAGTACAGGTATGGCATCGATTTTAGGAACCCGGAGATGATTTTAGGAACCTGGAGATGGAAAAAGATGCTTGGACACCCAGTACAGGTCGTTCTCCTTCAGCCATTTTATATGAGGGTCCCTCAACAGGCACGACAGCATGAAAGACCCCATATGCCATTATTTGCTTTTGCACAATCGAGTACAGGTATGGCATCGATTTTAGGAACCCGGAGATGATTTTAGGAACCGGGAGATGGAAAAAGATGCTTGGACACCCAGTACAGGTCGTTCTCCTTCACCCATTTTATACAAGGGTCCCTCAACAGGCACGACGGCATGAAAGACCCCATATGCCATTACTTGCTTTTGCACAATCGAGTACAGGTATGGCATCGATTTTAGGAACCCGGAGATGATTTTAGGAACCGGGAGATGGAAAAAGATGCTTGGACACCCAGTACAGGTCGTTCTCCTTCAGCCTTTTTATACGAGGGTCCCTCAACAGGCACGACAGCATGAAAGACCCCATATGCCATTACTTCCTTTTGCACAATCGAGTACAGGTATGGCATCGATTTTAGGAACCTGGAGATGATTTTATGAACCGGGAGATGGAAAAAGATGCTTGGACACCCAGTACAGGTCGTTCTCCTTCAGCCATTTTATACGAGGGTCCCTCAACAGGCACGACAGCATGAAAGACCCCATATGCCATTACTTCCTTTTGCACAATCGAGTACAGGTATGGCATCGATTTTAGGAACCCGGAGATGATTTTAGGAACCGGGAGATGGAAAAAGATGCTTGGACACCCAGTACAGGTCGTTCTCCTTCAGCCATTTTATACGAGGGTCCCTCAACAGGCACGACAGCATGAAAGACCCCATATGCCATTACTTCCTTTTGCACAATCGAGTACAGGTATGGCATCGATTTTAGGAACCCGGAGATGATTTTAGGAACCGGGAGATGGAAAAAGATGCTTGGACACCCAGTACAGGTCATTCTCCTTCAGCGATTTTATACGAGGGTCCCTCAACAGGCACGACAGCATGAAAGACCCCATATGCCATTACTTCCTTTTGCACAATCAAGTACAGGTATGGCATCGATTTTAGGAACCCGGAGATGATTTAAGGAACCGGGAGATGGAAAAAGATGCTTAAACACCCAGTACAGGTCGTTCTCCTTCAGCCTTTTTATACGAGGGTCCCTCAACAGGCACGACAGCATGAAAGACCCCATATACCATTACTTCCTTTTGCACAATCGAGTACAGGTATGGCATAGATTTTAGGAACCCGGAGATGATTTTAGGAACCGGGAGATGGAAAAAGATGCTTGGACACCCAGTACAGGTCGTTCTCCTTCAGCCATTTTATACGAAGGTCCCTCAACATGCACGACAGCATGAAAGACCCCATATGCCATTACTTCCTTTTGCACAATCGAGTACAGGTATGGCATCGATTTTAGGAACCCGGAGATGATTTTAGGAACCGGGAGATGGAAAAAGATGCTTGGTCGGTCCGGCCACGAGATAGATAGATAGATAGATACATAGATTAGATAGATAGATCAATAGATGCAATAGATACATTTGATGGCATCGATTTTAGGAACCTGGAGATGATTTTATGAACCGGGAGATGGAAAAAGATGCTTGGACACCCAGTACAGGTCGTTCTCCTTCAGCCATTTTATACGAGGGTCCCTCAACAGGCACGACAGCATGAAAGACCCCATATGCCATTACTTCCTTTTGCACAATCGAGTACAGGTATGGCATCGATTTTAGGAACCCGGAGATGATTTTAGGAACCGGGAGATGGAAAAAGATGCTTGGACACCCAGTACAGGTCGTTCTCCTTCAGCCATTTTATACGAGGGTCCCTCAACAGGCACGACAGCATGAAAGACCCCATATGCCATTACTTCCTTTTGCACAATCGAGTACAGGTATGGCATCGATTTTAGGAACCCGGAGATGATTTAAGGAACCGGGAGATGGAAAAAGATGCTTGAACACCCAGTACAGGTCGTTCTCCTTCAGCCTTTTTATACGAGGGTCCCTCAACAGGCACGACAGCATGAAAGACCCCATATGCCATTACTTCCTTTTGCACAATCGAGTACAGGTATGGCATCGATTTTAGGAACCCGGAGATGATTTAAGGAACCGGGAGATGGAAAAAGATGCTTAAACACCCAGTACAGGTCGTTCTCCTTCAGCCTTTTTATACGAGGGTCCCTCAACAGGCACGACAGCATGAAAGACCCCATATACCATTACTTCCTTTTGCACAATCGAGTACAGGTATGGCATAGATTTTAGGAACCCGGAGATGATTTTAGGAACCGGGAGATGGAAAAAGATGCTTGGACACCCAGTACAGGTCGTTCTCCTTCAGCCATTTTATACGAAGGTCCCTCAACATGCACGACAGCATGAAAGACCCCATATGCCATTACTTCCTTTTGCACAATCAAGTACAGGTATGGCATCGATTTTAGGAACCCGGAGATGATTTTAGGAACCGGGAGATGGAAAAAGATGCTTGGTCGGTCCGGCCACGAGATAGATAGATAGATAGATACATAGATTAGATAGATAGATCAATAGATGCAATAGATACATTTTATGGCATCGATTTTAGGAACCTGGAGATGATTTTATGAACCGGGAGATGGAAAAAGATGCTTGGACACCCAGTACAGGTCGTTCTCCTTCAGCCATTTTATACGAGGGTCCCTCAACAGGCACAACAGCATGAAAGACCCCATATGCCATTACTTCCTTTTGCACAATCGAGTACAGGTATGGCATCGATTTTAGGAACCCGGAGATGATTTTAGGAACCGGGAGATGGAAAAAGATGCTTGGACACCCAGTACAGGTCGTTCTCCTTCAGCCATTTTATACGAGGGTCCCTCAACAGGCACGACAGCATGAAAGACCCCATATGCCATTACTTCCTTTTGCACAATCGAGTACAGGTATGGCATCGATTTTAGGAACCCGGAGATGATTTAAGGAACCGGGAGATGGAAAAAGATGCTTGAACACCCAGTACAGGTCGTTCTCCTTCAGCCATTTTATACGAGGGTCCCTCAACAGGCACGACAGCATGAAAGACCCCATATGCCATTACTTCCTTTTGCACAATCGAGTACAGGTATGGCATCGATTTTAGGAACCCGGAGATGATTTTAGGAACCGGGAGATGGAAAAAGATGCTTGGACACCCAGTACAGGTCATTCTCCTTCAGCGATTTTATACGAGGGTCCCTCAACAGGCACGACAGCATGAAAGACCCCATATGCCATTACTTCCTTTTGCACAATCAAGTACAGGTATGGCATCGATTTTAGGAACCCGGAGATGATTTAAGGAACCGGGAGATGGAAAAAGATGCTTGGACACCCAGTACAGGTCGTTCTCCTTCAGCCTTTTTATACGAGGGTCCCTCAACAGGCACGACAGCATGAAAGACCCCATATACCATTACTTCCTTTTGCACAATCGAGTATAGGTATGGCATAGATTTTAGGAACCCGGAGATGATTTTAGGAACCGGGAGATGGAAAAAGATGCTTGGACACCCAGTACAGGTCATTCTCCTTCAGCCATTTTATACGAGGGTCCCTCAACATGCACGACAGCATGAAAGACCCCATATGCCATTACTTCCTTTTGCACAATCGAGTACAGGTATGGCATCGATTTTAGGAACCCGGAGATGATTTTAGGAACCGGGAGATGGAAAAAGATGCTTGGTTGGTCCGGCCACGAGATAGATAGATAGATAGATACATAGATTAGATAGATAGATCAATAGATGCAATAGATACATTTGATGGCATCGATTTTAGGAACCTGGAGATGATTTTATGAACCGGGAGATGGAAAAAGATGCTTGGACACCCAGTACAGGTCGTTCTCCTTCAGCCATTTTATACGAGGGTCCCTCAACAGGCACGACAGCATGAAAGACCCCATATGCCATTACTTCCTTTTGCACAATCGAGTACAGGTATGGCATCGATTTTAGGAACCCGGAGATGATTTTAGGAACCGGGAGATGGAAAAAGATGCTTGGACACCCAGTACAGGTCGTTCTCCTTCAGCCATTTTATACGAGGGTCCCTCAACAGGCACGACAGCATGAAAGACCCCATATGCCATTACTTCCTTTTGCACAATCGAGTACAGGTATGGCATCGATTTTAGGAACCCGGAGATGATTTAAGGAACCGGGAGATGGAAAAAGATGCTTGAACACCCAGTACAGGTCGTTCTCCTTCAGCCTTTTTATACGAGGGTCCCTCAACAGGCACGACAGCATGAAAGACCCCATATACCATTACTTCCTTTTGCACAATCGAGTACAGGTATGGCATAGATTTTAGGAACCCGGAGATGCTTTTAGGAACCGGGAGATGGAAAAAGATGCTTGGACACCCAGTACAGGTCGTTCTCCTTCAGCCATTTTATACGAGGGTCCCTCAACATGCACGACAGCATGAAAGACCCCATATGCCATTACTTCCTTTTGCACAATCGAGTACAGGTATGGCATCGATTTTAGGAACCCGGAGATGATTTTAGGAACCGGGAGATGGAAAAAGATGCTTGGTCGGTCCGGCCACGAGATAGATAGATAGATAGATAGATACATAGATTAGATAGATCAATAGATGCAATAGATACATTTGATGATAGATACGATAGATAGATAGACAGATAGATTTGATAGATAAATAGATAGATTTGATAGATAGATAATTTCCCAGACAGAGAATTACAAGACGGGCAGTCTGGGACCCATGGTAAGGGGCCCGAGGCTCTGAATTTGGGGCACTGCGCGTGCAATCTACTGTGCCACCAGATATGAGTGGTGTGTTAAGTAGTACTATTCTTATCAGTTTATGATAATCCCTGATAATCCCTGTTACGTCCCCCATCAGGGGACATGTATATGGCATTGATTTATGAAATTTTGGCTGTGTAGAGTTCAGACAAGCCAGCTGTCAGACGCCGGGCAAGGGGGTAAGTTTGTGACATTGGCTTCTTACGCTCAAACATGTCCTTGACAGACACCTTGACAGACACCGCGTCAAGGTTCCGAGCGGAAGTTGTAGAAGATAGGGTGTCCTGTGTTAGCCAGTCAACTGGGCATGATTCTAGGGACAAAGGGAATCACAGCACCATGACCACGACGGCCCCTGCGGGGTGGCCCGCCTCTGCCTGTCATGAATTGGGCCTACGGGCAGTATCTGAATATTTGGAACAGGATATCTATTTACCACAGACCCAAAGAGAGTTTCTTTTAGATCTCATTGCTTTTATCTTGAGACATAATTATTTTGTTTTTCAGGATGAATTTTATATTCAAACAAAGGGTACTGCCATGGGTACCAGGTTCGCCCCGAGCTATGCGAACCTTTTTATGGGTTCCTTTGAACAATGCTATATCTATGACTCAGCTTACGGGCGAACCTGGTATACTATGGCAGGTATATAGACGATCTTATCTTTATTTGGAGGGGTGATCCATCCACCGCTAGACTATTTGTGGAACATTTAAACTTTAATAATAGAGGTTTGGTGTTCACTAGCTCCATCGAGAAACAATCAATAGTGTACTTAGACCTGAATCTCTGCTTCACTGAGGGTAAAGTGACCAGTACTACCTTCTTTAAAGCAGTTGATTGTAACAGCTACCTTGATTTCAAGAGTTGTCATTACCATCCATGGAAGCTAAACGTTCCTTATGGCCAGTTCAAAAGGGTACGCCGAAATTGTAGCTCTATGGCCTACTACGAATCTCAGAGTCTCATCCTAAAAGAACGCTTTAGGGAAAAACATTACCCTGATACTGTCATAGCAAATGGCTTTTTGAGAGCCAAAAATGATGATAGGGACAAATACTTCACTAGTCCTAATACACAACTGGAACCTATGAACAATAGTACCTATCATAAAGATCCGTTGTTCATCACTCAATTCAATTATAGTCACAATCTAATTAGAGAGATCATTACACGTCATTGGGAAATCTTGCTTAAAGACCCTATTCTGAAAAAAACTTTGGATGACAAACCTAGAATAGTGTACAGAAGGGCGCCGACCCTCAAAACAATGTTGGCTCCGAGCAAGATTGTTAAACATAGACATTTACATCCTGGTACTAACAGTAGTAATTTGCAACATGGTTCATTTAAATGTAGAAGAGCCCGTTGCAAGATGTGCACTTTCATTGGTAATCAGCAGAAAACGTTTAGGTCTAGTGTTACTCACAAATCCTATACCATTATTGGTCGTGCATCTTGTGCCTCCACCTATGTAGTTTATCTACTCACCTGTGTCTGTGGGGCTCAATACGTAGGGCGTACCTGTAGACACCTTAGCACTAGATGGTCTGAACATTACCGGAATATGAAGAAGAATTTCAGACTCCATAGCGTTTCAAGACATTGTAATGATGTCCATAGGGGAGATCTGAATTGCTATTCCATGATCCCCATCGAATATATTCCTAAATCTCACCTATACAATCGGTATTTCAGGCTCAGACAGAGGGAGACCTATTGGATCCATTTGCTGAAAAGCATGCATCCAGACGGTCTTAATTTATGTGTTGATCTGGCGGCCTTCTTTTAGAGGTCTGATCCTTTAGTCCCTCTGAGCTTATAGTATATTGTCCCTAGGAGTTGTTCGTCCTGGATCAATTGGTCTTTGAGATAACATCTTACGATTCCAATTATTATGATCGGGGAAATAAAATCTGCCAGCTTTCTGAGTTATATTATTTGGATTTATTATATAAGATGATCCACATTGGAATACACACTGATATCTATTATGGTCCCTTTAGATATGTGTAGGCCATCACACCTTCTAAATATATATTGTTACTAATTCAAAATCATCCATGTCACATGGATGATGAATCATTGTGTCCTTTCTTAGTTTACAGCCACTAGTTACGTTGAATATCTCAATCATTACAGATCATTAACGTGGGTCAGTTAAGGATATGCATTAGACATCTTATCACCTATAATTTGACTCTCCTATCTCTCCCCCCATATCCCCCCATCCACTGTATAGCTATCATCGTCTATGCATTTATATGGATCATATATATTTTTATATATATTTTTGTATATTTATATAGGCTAATGACACCTATTAGTTCGGTCTAGACTTCATATGTGAACATAAGAAATGCTTATACAAATTTTTATCATGAATGTACTATCCAATTGTGAATATGTTGTCAAAACTAACTATTTAATTTAGGCACGACTTAAGGCTATCATTATATGGAGTATTTTCAAACTGTATGTGATTTGGTTTATGTGCTTACATGTAATATATGTTTGTGATGTGTATATATATTACGGCCGGCACTGTTATCCACATTCTTTACTTTTTACTATTTAGTAGTGCAATTGTCAGCACATACGTCAATCGTGATTTACGATTGGCCCCTAGAAGGGTGTGGTTAACAGACCGGTCGGTGATTGGACGACTATCATGTTAAATAGAGCGGGGCTATCAATTGTAATATCAGCCTGATGAAACGACCGGAAGGTCGAGAAACGCGTTGCTGTTTCTATTCCTTGTTTTAAACAGTTCTTTTAAACTGCTTTTAAATAAAACTGTATATACGATATCCCCGCTCTCCGTATATCGTTATTTGGTTGGCCCGGTTACCTGCCTTTCACCTTAAGGGCTCCTAGGTACTGACCCTATCACAGACGCTGTGTGCCTCTGACGCTCTGACTTCTGTTGCTGCGGATTGGACCCTGGATTGCCGGATCTATCCTCCCATTGGACCGTCTGGCGGACGACTAAGGTTCCGTCCTGCTTAGTGTGGCATACGTTTATGCCAACACTTTTGTGAGTACCCTGACCGTCCGTGTTGTCCTGTCTCCTGTATATGTTGTTACATCACGATACTGTCCCATAAGGCGCCTCTCTTTTCATCTGCTCCCACAGATTTGTTGTCAGAGTTCAGACAAGCCAGCTGTCAGACGCCGGGCAAGGGGGTAAGTTTGTGACATTGGCTTCTTACGCTCAAACATGTCCTTGACAGACACCTTGACAGACACCGCGTCAAGGTTCCGAGCGGAAGTTGTAGAAGATAGGGTGTCCTGTGTTAGCCAGTCAACTATGTGCTCCGAAGTTTTCAAGTTCAGGGTACGTGGCCTCTGAACACTGGGAATGATTCTAGGGACAAAGGGAATCACAGCACCATGACCACGACGGCCCCTGCGGGGTGGCCCGCCTCTGCCTGTCATTTTTTTTTTTAATTAGTGGTACTATGCGTGCAAGCTACTGTGACAACAGATATGAGTGGTGTGTTAAGTAGAACTATTCTTATCAATTTAATCCCTGTTACATCCCCTATCAGGGGACGTGTATATGGCATGGATTTTAGGAACCGGGAGATGGAAAAAGATGCTTTGTCGGTCCTCCTACTTCAAATTTGGGGCACTGCGCGTGCAATCTAATGTGCCACCAGATAGGAGTGGTATGTTAAGTAGTACTATTCCTATCAGTTTAATCCCTGTTATGTGCCTTTTTTTTGGTTTGATTTTTGAAGCCACAGTGCAGCACCAGAGGCCAGAAAAATTTGGCATGTACATATGCCTGAAAAATTAGGTATTGTTGCAGACGCTGCTGTAGCAGCGGCCAGAAAAATTGATGTTTGTTTCCCTAGCAGAAAGTGCCCTAATACATGGCGGCTTGAACCCTAGTTGGTGGCGGATAAGTCACGCAAGTCATCCTGCATTCGGAGATAAAATACAGCAGCGTGTGGACCATTTTTAGCCCAAGGCAGCTATTCTCATCAGGCCTTTTTTACTCGAATGTATCGCCCAATGTCAGTCCCTTTGGGATCCATCCCTCATTCATCTTAATAAAGGTGAGGTAATCGAGACTTTTTTGACCTAGGCAACTTCGCTTCTCAGTGACAATACCTGCTGCACTGAAGGTCCTTTCCGACAGGACACTTGAAGCGGGGCAGGCCAGAAGTTCTATGGCAAATTGGGATAGCTCAGGCCACAGGTCAAGCCTGCAAACCCAGTAGTCAATGGGTTCATCACTCCTCAGAGTGTCGAGATCTGCAGTTAAGGCGAGGTAGTCTTCTACCTGTCGATTGAGTCGTTCTCTGAGGCTAGACCCCGAAGGGCTGTGGCGATGCATAGGAGTTAAAAAGGTCCATATGTCCTCCATCAACAACACGTCTGTAAAGCGTCCTGTCCTTGCCAGCATGGTCGTGGGAAGAGGAGTATTACTTTCACCTCTTCCCCTGTTAGATTCCCGTTGTGCTGTGACATCACCCTTATACGCTGTGTAAAGCATACTTTTTAATTTATTTTTTAACTTCTCCATCCTTTCCGACTTGCGGGAATTCGGTAACATTTCAAGCACTTTATGCTTATACCGGGGTCTAGTAGCGTGGACACCCAGTACAGTTCGTTCTCCTTCAGCTTTTTTATACGAGTGTCCCTCAACAGGCACGACAGCATGAAAGACCCCATTTGCACAAGGTTGGATGCCGAGCTACTCATGTCCCGTTCCTTATCCTCACTGATCTCACTGAAGGTATCTTCTTCCCCCCAGCCACGTACAACACCACGGGTACCAGATAGGTGACAACGAGCACCCTGGGATGCCTGTTGTGGTTGGTCTTCCTCCTCCTCCTCAAAGCCACATTCCTCCTCTGACTCCCCTTCCTCACAATCCTCTTCCAGCGTTGCTGCAGGTCCAGCAAGCAATGCTGATAAGGCTGTTTCTGGTGTTGATTGTGACCACAACTCTTCCTCTTCACGCTCATCTACGGCCTGATCCAGCACTCTTCGCAGGGCACGCTCCAGGAAGAAAACAAATGGTATGATGTCGCTGATGGTGCCTTCGGTGCGACTGACTAGGTTTGTCACCTCCTCAAAAGGATGCATGAGCCTACAGGCATTGCGCATGAGTGTCCAGTAATGTGGCAAAAAAATTCCCAGCTCCCCAGAGGCTGTCCTAGCACCCCGGTCATACAAATACTCGTTAACGGCTTTTTATTGTTGGAGCAGGCGGTCGAACATTAGGAGTGTTGAATTCCAACATGTCGGGCTGTCGCAAATCAAGCGCCTCACTGGCAGGTTGTTTCGCCGCTGGATATCTGACAAGTGCGCCATGGCCGTGTAGGAACGCCTGAAATGGCCACACACCTTCCTGGCCTGCTTCAGGATGTCCTGTAAGCCTGGGTACTTATGCACAAAGCGTTGTACAATCAGATTACACACATGTGCCATGCATGGCACATGTGTCAACTTGCCCAAATTCAATGCCGCCACCAAATTACTTCCGTTGTCAGAAACCACTTTGCCGATCTCCAGTTGGTGCGGAGTCAGCCACTGATCCACCTGTGCGTTCAGGGTGGACAGGAGTGCTGCTGCGATGTGACTCTCTGCTTTCAGGCAAGTCAACCCCAAGACGGCGTGACACTGCCGTATCCGGGATTTGGAAAAGTACCTGGGGAGCTGGGGGGGTGCCGTTGATGTGGAGCAAGACGCAGCAGCAGAAGAGGACTCAGCCGAGGAGGTTATGGAAGAGGATGGATTAGGAGGAGTAGAGGAGGTGGCAGCAGGTCTGCCTGCAAGTCGTGGCGGTGTCACCAACTCCTCTGCAGAGCCAGGCATTCCATGCTTGGCAGCCGTCAGCAGGTTTACCCAATGCACAGTGTAGATGATATACCTGCCCTGACCATGCTTTGCAGACCAGCTATCAGTGGTCAGATGGACCCTTGCCCCAACACTGTGTGCCAGACATGCCATTACTTCCTTTCGCACAATCGAGTACAGGTTGGGGATTGCCTTTTGTGCAAAGAAATTTCGGCTGGGTACCTTCCACTGCGGTGTCCCGATAGCTACAAATTTTTTGAACGCCTCAGACTCCACCAGCTTGTATGGTAAAAGCTGGCGGGCTAAGAGTTCAGACAAGCCAGCTGTCAGACGCCGGGCAAGGGGGTGACTTGGTGACATTGGCTTCTTACGCTCAAACATGTCCTTGACAGACACCTGACTGTGGGCAGATGAGCATGAACTGCTCTGGAAGAGAGACGGATTGGCGGATGGTTGAGAGGGGGCAAGGAGCACAGCAGTGGTTGACGTGGCTGAAGATGCTGGACCAGGAGGAGGATGGCGGCTTTGAGTTTGTGTGCTGCTTGTCCTCATGTGTTCATCCCATAGGTGTTTGTGATGTGAGATCATGTGCCTTCACAAAGCAGTTGTACCTAGGTGGGTGTTGGACTTCCCACGACTCAGTTTCTTCTGGCAAAGGTTGCAAATGGCATTGCTGTTGTCAGAGGCAGACACATAAAAAAATGCCACACTGCTGAGCTCTGCGATGACGGCATTCTGGTGGTGGCAACAGCATGCGTTGATTGGCGTGCTGTCTGGCTGACCCTGGGTGCCGATGCATGCTGTCTGACTGTGCCACTAGCTCCTTGCGATGACCTCCCCTGCTTCCAACTCATCTCCTCCTCCTGCTCCTCTCTGTCTCCCCATCTGAACTTTCCCCCTGTTCTTCTTCTCTTCTACCGGGCGCCCACGTGACATCCACGGATGCATCGTCATCATCAACCCCTTCACTTGTATCTGACAACTCAACAACGGAAGCAATGGCAGGTACAACATCATCATCATCACACTGTGCATCGTCCATGTCTGTAATGCTGCCTGACTGAGACATATCACAGTTATCTACATCCTCTGTCAATGATGGTTGCGCATCACTCATTTCTTCACACTGAGGTGTACATAACTCCTCTGACAGATCAAGTGAGGCGGCTGTGGTGCTAGTTTCGGTGGTGGCGGCAGGCGGGCGAGTGGTAAGTTGAGAGGTGCCCAAAGCTAAGCTAGAGGAGGAGGATGGTGCGTCAAGGTTACGAGCGGAAGCTGTAGAAGATTGGGTGTCCTGTGTTATAAAGTCAACTATTTCATCAGAACTTTTCGTGTTCATGGTACGTGGCCTAACACTGGGCATTATTCTATGGCCAAAGGGAATCAAAACACCACGACCACGACGGCCCCTGCGGGTTGGCCTGCCTCTGCCTGTCATTTTTTTTTCGATTAGTGCTACTATGCGTGCAAGCTACTGTGAGTGGGCACAGTATACGCTGTGAGCCTGACACAAAAAAGCAGACTGATGTTTCACAGTCAACATTTTTTTTTTTTTTTAAATGTACACTGACAGTGCACTACTATTAAACAAGATAATATGAGTGGTGCACTGGGCAAGTGGGCACAGTATACGCTGTGAGCCTGACACAAAAAAGCAGACTTATGTTTCAAAGTCAAAATAGTTTTTTTATTTTTAAAATGTACACTTACACTACTATTAAACAAGATAATATGAGTGGTGGCACTGGACAAGTGGGCACAGTATACGCTGTGAGCCTGACACAAAAAAGCAGACTGATGTTTCACAGTCAAAATAGTTTTTTTATTTTTAAATGTACACTTACACTACTATTAAACAAGATAATATGAGTGGTGGCACTGGACAAGTGGGCACAGTATACGCTGTGAGCCTGACACAAAAAAGCAGACTGATGTTTCACAGTCAAAATAGTTTTTTATTTTTAAATGTACACTTACACTACTATTAAACAAGATATGAGTGGTGGCACTGGGCAAGTGGGCACAGTATACGCTGTGAGCCTGACACAAAAAAGCAGACTGATGTTTCACAGTCCAAAAAGTTTTTATTTTTTTAAATGTACACTTACACTACTATTAAACAAGATATGAGTGGTGCCACTGGGCAAGTGGGCACAATATACGCTGTGAGCCTGGCACACACGTTGGCAGGCAGGCAACTGCAATTAGATTACACTAGCAGACTGATGTTTCACAGTCAAAAAAGTTTTTTTTTTTTAAATTTACACTACTGTTACAACAGATATGAGTGGTGGCACTAGTTGGCAAATGGGCCTGGCACACACGCTGGCAGGCAGGCAAATGCAATTAGATTACGCTAACAGACTGATGTTTCACAGTCAAAAAAGTTTTTTTTTTTTTTAATTATTTACACTACTGTTACACCAGATATGAGTGGTGGCACTGGGCAAGTGGGCCGGGCACACACGTTGGCAGGCAGGCAAATGCAATTAGAATTACACTAGCAGACTGATGTTTCACAGTCAAAAAAGTTTTTTTAAAAAAATTATTTACACTACTGTTACACCAGATATGAGTGGTGGCACTGGGCAAGTGGGCCGGGCACACACGTTGGCAGGCAAATGCAATTAGAATTACACTAGCAGACTGATGTTTCACAGTCAAAAAAGTTTTTTTTT
This sequence comes from Bombina bombina, assembly GCF_027579735.1. Classification (NCBI taxonomy): domain Eukaryota; kingdom Metazoa; phylum Chordata; class Amphibia; order Anura; family Bombinatoridae; genus Bombina; species Bombina bombina. The sequence continues at coordinate 955,130,491 of NC_069500.1, forward strand.
TTTTAAATTATTTACACTACTGTTACACCAGATATGAGTGGTGGCACTGGGCAAGTGGGCCGGGCACACACATTGGCAGGCAGGCAAATGCAATTAGAATTACACTAGCAGACTGATGTTTCACAGTCAAAAAAGTTTTTTTTTTTTTAAATTATTTACACTACTGTTACACCAGATATGAGTGGTGGCACTGGGCAAGTGGGCCTGGCACACACGCTGGCAGGCAGGCAACTGCAATTAGATTACACTAGCAGACTGATTTTTCACAGTCAAAAAAGTTTTTTTTTTTTTAATTTACACTACTGGTACAACAGATATGAGTGGTGGCACTAGTTGGCAAGTGGGCCTGGCACACACGCTGGCAGGCAGGCAGGCAACTGCAATTAGATTACACTAGCAGACTGATGTTTCACAGTCAAAAAAGTTTTTAATTTTTTTTTTACACTACTGTTACAACAGATATGAGTGGTGGCACTAGTTGGCAAGTGAGCCTGGCACACAAGCTGGCAGGCAGGCAACTGCAATTAGATTACACTAGCAGACTGATGTTTCACAGTCAAAAAAGTTTTTTTTTAAAAAATTTACACTACTGTTACAACAGGGGCGCGATCCGATATAGATCGCAGTTTGCGGCGCAAGCGAGGGAACCGGCGTCGCCCGCAGTTTCAGCTCGCAACTCGAGCTATCCTATATAAGTCGCCGTCAGATGCTAACGTGCCGTAAGTCTGACAAACCAGCGATGTCCAGAAATCTGCGCAAGTACAAATTTCTGGCGTCGCCAGTGACTTGCGGCACGTTAGAAACTGCCGGCGCCTATAAAACCTGACTAAAGTCTAAAACACCCGCACTGTCTAACACGCCTCCCTAACATAGCCCGACAAGTCTAACACGCCTCCCTAACATAGCCCGACACGTCTAACCCTCTATCCGCTATCCCCCCTCACTAGCCTAACAATAAAATATGTATTAACCCCTAAACCGCCGCTCCCAGAGCCCGCCGCTACTAATAAAGTTATTAACCCCTAAACCGCCGCCAGCTATATTAAATCTATAACCCCCTAAAGTGAGCCCCTAACACCGCCGCCATCTACCTTACCTACCCCCTAAAGTGAGCCCCTAACACCGCCGCCATCTACCTTACCTACCCCCTAAAGTGAGCCCCTACCCCGCCGCTATTTTAAAATTATTAACCCCTAATCTAATCCCCCTACCCCGCCGCCATCTATATTAAATTATTTAACCCCTAAAATACTAAACTATCCCTACCACTAAACCTAAGTCTAACCCTACAAATAGCCCTGAAAAGGGCTTTTTGCGTGGCATTGCCCCAAAGTAACAGCTCTTTTGCCAGCCCTTAAAAGGGCTTTTTGCGGGCCATGCCCCAAAGTAACAGCTCTTTTGCCAGCCCTTAAAAGGGCTTTTGGCGGGGCTTTGTCACAAAGTAAACTGCTCTTTTGCCTACAATCTACATCCCCCTACACCGCGGCCACCTATAATAAATGTATTAACCCCTAATCTAATCCCCCTACACCGCCGCCAGCTATATTAACTATATTAACCCTAATTATATTAGGGTTAATATAGTTATATTATATATATTAACTATATTAACCCTAATTATACTAGGGTTCATATAGTTAATATCGTTATTATAATTATATATATATTAAGTATAATAACCCTATCTAACTCTAACATCCTAACTAAACTCTTATTAAAATAAATCTAATATTAATATTATTAATTAAAATATTCCTATTTAAATCTAAATACTTACCTATAAAATAAACCCTAAGATAGCTACAATATAATTAATAATTACATTATAGCTATGTTAGGGTTTATATTTATTTTACAGGTAAATTGTTAATTATTTTAACTAGGTCTAATAGCTATTAAATAGTTATTACCTATTTAATATCTACCTAGTTAAAATAATTACCCAATTACCTGTAAAATAAATCCTAACCTAAGTTACAAATACACCTACACTATCAATAAATTAAATAAACTACAAATATCTATCTAAAAATACAATTAAATAAACTAAACTAAATTACAAAAACAAACAAACACTAAATTACAAAAAATAAAAAAAAGATTACAAGATTTTTAAGCTAATTACACCTATTCTAAGCCCCCTAATAAAATAATAAAGCCCCCCAAAATAAAAAAAATTCCCTGCCCTATTCTAAATTAAAAAAAGTTCAAAGCTCTTTACCTTACCAGCCCTTAAAAAGGCCTTTTGTGTAATTAGGGTTAATATAGATAATATAGCTGGCGGCGGGGTAGGTAGATTAAATTAGGGGTTAATCATTTTAATAGAGATGGCGGCGGTGTAAGGGGTTTACATTAGGGGTTAATAATATTAATATAGCTGGCGGCGGTATAGGGGGATTAGATTAGGGGTTAATAATTTTTATATAGGTGGCGGCGGTGTAAGGGGTCAGATTAGGGGATAGATAAGGTAGATGGCGGCGGTTTTAGGGGCTCACAGTAGGGGGTTAGTTTATGTAGATGGCGGCGGGGTCCGGGAGCGGTAGTTTTAGGGGTTAATAACTTTATTAGGGATTTGGGGGGGATCGCGGTTGACAGGTAGATAGACATTGCGCATGTGTTAGGTGTTAGGTTTTATTTAGCAGATCGCGGGTGACAGGTAGATAGACATTGCGCATGCGTTAGGTGTTAGGTTTCTTTTCTAGTTAGTTTAGGGAGTTACGGGGCTCCAATAGTCAGCGTAAGGCTTCTTACGGCTGCTTTTTGTGGCGAGGTGAAAATGGAGTAAGATTTCTCCATTTTCGCCACGTAAGTCCTTAGGCTGCATATTGGATACCCAACTGCGCTGGTTTGGTATACCTGCCTATGGCCCAAAAAACTACGGGCGACGGCAGAAATATACGCGCGTAACTTCTAGGTTACGCCGTATATGTGATACCAAACCAGCGTAAATATTGGCGTCGCCGGCTTTTGCAGGGCGACGATTTTTATCGGATCGACCCCCAGATATGAGTGGTGGCACTTAGCAAGTGTGTCTGGCACACACGCTGGCAGGCAGGCAGCTGCAATTAGATTACACTAGCAGACTGATGTTTCACAGTCAAAAAAGTTTTTTTTTTTTTAAATTTACACTACTGTTACAACAGAAATGAGTGGTGGCACTGGGCAAGTGGGCCTGGCACACACATTGGCAGGCAGGCAGGCAAATGCAATTAGAATTACACTAGCAGACTGATGTTTCACAGTCAAAAAAGTTGTTTTTCTTTAAATTATTTACACTACTGTTACACCAGATATGAGTGGTGGCACTGGGCAAGTGGGCCTGGCACACACGCTGGCAGGCAGGCAACTGCAATTAGATTACACTAGCAGACTGATGTTTCACAGTCAAAAAAGTTTTTTAAAAAAAATTTACACTACTGTTACAACAGATATGAGTGGTGGCACTAGTTGGCAAGTGGGCCTGGCACACACGCTGGCAGGCAGGCAACTAGAATTAGATTACACTAGCAGACTGATGTTTCACAGTCAAAAAAGTTTTTTTTTTTTAAATTTACACTACTGTTACAACAGATATGAGTGGTGGCACTAGTTGGCAAATGGGCCTGGCACACACGCTGGCAGGCAGGCAACTACAATTAGATTACACTAGCAGACTGATGTTTCACAGTCAAAAAATTTTTTTTTTTTTTAATTTACACTACTGTTACAACAGATATGAGTGGTGGCACTAATTGGCAAGTGGGCCTGGCACACACGCTGGCAGGCAGGCAACTGCAATTAGATTACACTAGCAGACTGATGTTTCACAGTCAAAAAAGTTTTTTTTTTAAAATTTACACTACTGTTACAACAGAAATGAGTGGTGGCACTAGTTGGCAAGTGGGCCTGGCACACACGCTGGCAGGCAGGCAACTAGAATTAGATTACACTAGCAGACTGATGTTTCACAGTCAAAAAAGTTTTTTTTTTTTAAATTTACACTACTGTTACAACAGATATGAGTGGTGGCACAAGTTGGCAAATGGGCCTGGCACACACGCTGGCAGGCAGGCAACTACAATTAGATTACACTAGCAGACTGATGTTTCACAGTCAAAAAAGTTTTTTTTTTTTTTAATTTACACTACTGTTACAACAGATATGAGTGGTGGCACTAATTGGCAAGTGGGCCTGGCACACACGCTGGCAGGCAGGCAACTGCAATTAGATTACACTAGCAGACTGATGTTTCACAGTCAAAAAAGTTTTTTTTTTTAAATTTACACTACTGTTACAACAGAAATGAGTGGTGGCACTAGTTGGCAAGTGGGCCTGGCACACACGCGGGCAGGCAGGCAACTGTAATTAGATTACACTAGCAGACTGATGTTTCACAGTCAAAAAAGTTTTTTTTTTTAAATTTACACTACTGTTACAACAGATATGAGTGGTGGCACTAGTTGGCAAGTGGGCCTGGCACACACGCTGGCAGGCAGGCAACTGCAATTAGATTACACTAGCAGACTGATGTTTCACAGTCAAAAAAGTTTTTTTTTTTTTTAAATTTACACTACTGTTACAACAGATATGAGTGGTGGCACTAGTTGGCAAGTGGGACTGGCACACACGCTGGCAGGCAGGCAACTGCAATTAGATTACACTAGCAGACTGATGTTTCACAGTCAAATTTTTTTTTTTTAAATTTACACTACTGTTACAACAGATATGAGTGGTGGCACTAGTTGGCAAGTGGGCCTGGCACACACGCTGGCAGGCAGGCAACTGCTATTAGATTACACTAGCAGACTGATGTTTCACAGTCAAAAAAGTTTCTTTTTTAAAAAATTTACACTTCTGTTACAACAGATATGAGTGGTGGCACTAGTTGGCAAGTGGGCCTGCCACACACGCTGGCAGGCAGGCAACTGCTATTAGATTACACTAGCAGACTGATGTTTCACAGTCAAAAAAGTTTTTTTTAAAAAAATTTACACTACTGTTACAACAGATATGAGTGGTGGCACTAGTTGGCAAGTGGGCCTGGCACACACGCTGGCAGGCAGGCAACTGCAATTAGATTACACTAGCAGACTGATGTTTCACAGTCAAAAAAGTTTTTTTTTTTAAATTTACACTACTGTTACAACAGATATGAGTGGTGGCACTAGTTGGCAATTGGGCCTGGCACACACGCTGGCAGGCAGGCAACTGCAATTATATTACACTAGCATACTGATGTTTCACAGTCAAAAAAGTTTTTTTTTACAAAATTTACACTACTGTTACAACAGATATGAGTGGTGGCACTTAGCAAGTGGGCCTGGCACACACGCTGGCAGGCAGGCAGGCAACTGCAATTAGATTACACTAGCAGACTGATGTTTCACAGTCAAAAAAGTTTTTTTTTTTTTTAAATTTACACTACTGTTACAACAGATATGAGTGGTGGCACTAGTTGGCAAGTGGGCCTGGCACACACGCTGGCAGGCAGGCAACTGCTTATAGATTACACTAGCAGACTGATGTTTCACAGTCAAAAAAGTTTTTTTTTACAAAATTTACACTACTGTTACAACAGATATGAGTGGTGGCACTAGTTGGCAAGTGGGCCTGGCACACACGCTGGCAGGCAGGCCACTGCTATTAGATTACACTAGCAGACTGATGTTTCACAGTCAAAAAAGTTTTTTTTTTTTAAATTTACACTACTGTTACAACAGATATGAGTGGTGGCACTTGTTGGCAAGTGGGCCTGGCACACACGCTGCCAGGCAGGCAACTGCAATTCGATTACATTAGCAGACTGATGTTTCACAGTCAAATTTTTTTTTTTTTTAAAAATTACACTACTGTTGCAACAGATATGAGTGGTGGCACTAGTTGGCAAGTGGGCCTGGCACACACGCTGGCAGACAGGCAACTGCAATTAGATTACACTAGCAGACTGATGTTTCACAGTCAAAAAAGTTGTTTTTCTTTAAATTATTTACACTACTGTTACACCAGATATGAGTGGTGGCACTGGGCAAGTGGGCCTGGCACACACGCTGGCAGGCAGGCAACTGCAATTAGATTACACTAGCAGACTGATGTTTCACAGTCAAAAAAGTTTTTTTTTTAAAATTTACACTACTGTTACAACAGATATGAGTGGTGGCACTAGTTGGCAAGTGGGCCTGGCACACACGCTGGCAACTAGAATTAGATTACACTAGCAGACTGATGTTTCACAGTCAAAAAAGTTTTTTTTTTTTTAATTTACACTACTGTTACAACAGATATGAGTGGTGGCACTAGTGTGCAAATGGGCCTGGCACACACGCTGGCAGGCAGGCAACTGCAATTAGATTACACTAGCAGACTGATGTTTCACAGTCAAAAAAGTTTTTTTTTAAAATTTACACTACTGTTACAACAGAAATGAGTGGTGGCACTAGTTGGCAAGTGGGCCTGGCACACACGCGGGCAGGCAGGCAACTGTAATTAGATTACACTAGCAGACTGATGTTTCACAGTCAAAAAAGTTTTTTTAAAAAAAAATTACACTACTGTTACAACAGATATGAGTGGTGGCACTAGTTGGCAAGTGGGACTGGCACACACGCTGGCAGGCAGGCAACTGCAATTCGATTACACTAGCAGACTGATGTTTCACAGTCAAAAAAGTTTTTTTTTTTTAAATTTACACTACTGTTACAACAGATATGAGCGGTGTCACTTAGCAAGTGGGCCTGGCACACACGCTGGCAGGCAGGCAACTGCAATTAGATTACACTAGCAGACTGATGTTTCACAGTCAAATTTTTTTTTTTTAAATTTACACTACTGTTACAACAGATATGAGTGGTGGCACTAGTTGGCAAGTGGGCCTGGCACACACGCTGGCAGGCAGGCAGGCAGGCAACTGCTATTAGATTACACTAGCAGACTGATGTTTCACAGTCAAAAAAGTTTTTTTAAAAAAATTTACACTACTGTTACAACAGATATGAGTGTTGGCAAGTGGGCCTGGCACACACGCTGGCAGGCAGGCAACTGCAATTCGATTACACTAGCAGACTGATGTTTCACAGTCAAAACATTTTTTTTAAAAAACATTACACTACTGTTGCAACAGATATGAGTGGTGGCACTAGTTGGCAAGTGGGCCTGGCACACACGCTGGCAGGCAGGCAACTGCAATTAGATTACACTAGCAGACTGATGTTTCACAGTCAAAAAAGTTTTTTTTTACAAAATTTACACTACTTTTACAACAGATATGAGTGGTGGCACTTAGCAAGTGGGCCTGGCACACACTCTGACAGGCAGGCAACTGCAATTAGATTACACTAGCAGACTGATGTTTCACAGTCAAAAAAGTTTTTTTTTTAAATTTACACTACTGTTACAACAGATATGAGTGGTGACACTAGTTGGCAAGTGGGCCTGGCACACACGCTGGCAGGCAGGCAACTGCTTATAGATTACACTAGCAGACTGATGTTTCACAGTCAAAAAAGTTTTTTTTACAAAATGTACACTACTGTTACAACAGATATGAGTGGTGGCACTAGTTGGCAAGTGGGCCTGGCACACACGCTGGCAGGCAGGCAACTGCAATTCGATTACACTAGCAGACTGATGTTTCACAGTCAAAAAAGTTTTTTTTTTTTTAAATTTACACTACTGTTACAATAGATATGAGTGGTGGCACTAGTTGGCAAGTGGGCCTGGCACACACACTGGCAGGCAGGCAACTGCAATTAGATTACACTAGCAGACTGATGTTTCACAGTCAAAAAAGTTGTTTTTTTTTAAATTACACTACTGTTTCAACAGATATGAGTGGTGGCACTAGTTGGCAAGTGGGCCTGGCACACGCTGGCAGGCAGGCAGGCAACTGCTATTAGATTACACTAGCAGACTGATGTTTCACAGTCAAAAAAGTTTTTTTAAATAATTTACACTACTGTTACAACAGATATGAGTGATGGCACTAGTTGGCAAGTGGGCCTGGCACACACGCTGGCAGGCAGGCAACTGCTATTAGATTACACTCGCAGACTGATGTTTCACAGTACTGTTACACTACTGTTACAACAGATATGAGTGGTGGCACTTAGCAAGTGGGCCTGGCACACACGCTGGCAGGCAGGCAGCTTCAATTAGATTACACTAGCAGACTGATGTTTCACAGTCAAATTTTTTTTTAAAATTTACACTACTGTTACAACAGATATGAGTGGTGGCACTAGTTGGCAAGTGGGCCTGGCACACACGCTGGCAGGCAGGCAGGCAGGCAACTGCTATTAGATTACACTAGCAGACTGATGTTTCACAGTCAAAAAAGTTTTTAAAAAAAAATTTACACTACTGTTACAACAGATATGAGTGGTGGCACTAGTTGGCAAGTGGGCCTGGCACACACGCTGGCAGGCAGGCAACTGCAATTAGATTACACTAGCAGACTGATGTTTCACAGTCAAAAAAGTTTGTTTTTTTTAAATTTACACTACTGTTACAACAGATATGAGTGGTGGCACTAGTTGGCAATTGGGCCTGGCACACACGCTGGCAGGCAGGCAACTGCAATTAGATTACACTAGCATACTGATGTTTCACAGTCAAAAAAGTTTTTTTTTACAAAATTTACACTACTGTTACAACAGATATGAGTGGTGGCACTTAGCAAGTGGGCCTGGCACACACGCTGGCAGGCAGGCAGGCAACTGCAATTAGATTACACTAGCAGACTGATGTTTCACAGTCAAAAAAGTTTTTTTTTTTTTTAATTTACACTACTGTTACAACAGATATGAGTGGTGGCACTAGTTGGCAAGTGGGCCTGGCACACACGCTGGCAGGCAGGCAACTGCTATTATATTACACTAGCAGACTGATGTTTCACAGTCAAAAAAGTTTATTTTTAAATAATTTACACTACTGTTACAACAGATATGAGTGGTGGCACTAGTTGGCAAGTGGGCCTAGCACACACGCTGGCAGGCAACTGCTATTAGATTACACTAGCAGACTGATGTTTCACAGTCAAAAAAGTTTTTTTTTTTAAATTTACACTACTGTTACAACAGATATGAGTGGTGGCACTAGTTGGCAAGTGGGCCTGGCACACACCCTGGCAGGCAGGCAACTGCTATTAGATTACACTAGCAGACTGATGTTTCACAGTCAAAAAAGTTTTTTTTTTTAAATTTACACTACTGTTACAACATATATGAGTGGTGGCACTAGTTGGCAAGTGGGCCTGGCACACACGCTGGCAGGCAGGCAACTGCAATTAGATTACACTAGCAGACTGATGTTTCACAGTCAAAAAAGTTTTTTTTAAAAAAAATTTACACTACTGTTACAACAGATATGAGTGGTGGCACTAGTTGGCAAGTGGGCCTGGCACACACACTGGCAGGCAGGCAACTGCTTATAGATTACACTAGCAGACTGATGCTTCACAGTCAAAAAAGTTTTTTTTTACAAAATTTATACTACTGTTACAACATATATGAGTGGTGGCACTAGTTGGCAAGTGGGCCTGACAAACACGCTGGCAGGCAGGCAACTGCTATTAGATTACACTAGCAGACTGATGTTTCACAGTCAAAAAAGTTTGTTTTTTTAAATTTACACTACTGTTACAACAGATATGAGTGGTGGCACTAGTTGGCAAGTGCGCCTGGCACACACACTGGCAGGCAGGCAACTGCAATTAGATTACACTAGCAGACTGATGTTTCACAGTCAAAAAAGTTTTTTTTAAAAAAATTTACACTACTGTTACAACAGATATGAGTGGTGGCACTACTTGGCAAGTGGGCCTGGCACACACGCTGGCAGGCAACTGCTTATAGATTACACTAGCAGACTGATGTTTCACAGTCAAAAAAGTTTTTTTTAACAAAATTTATACTACTGTTACAAGAGATATGAGTGGTGGCACTAGTTGGCAAGTGGGCCTGGCACACACGCTGGCAGGCAGGCAACTGCTATTAGATTACACTAGCAGACTGATGTTTCACAGTCAAAAAAGTTTTTTTTTTTAAATTTACACTACTGTTACAACAGATATGAGTGGTGGCACTAGTTGGCAAGTGGGCCTGGCACACACGCTGGCAGGCAGGCAACTGCAATTAGATTAACTTAGCAGACTGATGTTTCACTGTCAAAAAAATTTTTTTAAAAAAATTTACACTACTGTTACAACAGATATGAGTGGTGGCACTAGTTGGCAAGTGGGCCTGGCACACACGCTGGCAGGCAGGCAACTGCAATTAGATTACACTAGCAGACTGATGTTTCACAGTCAAAAAAGTTTTTAAAAAATGTTTTTACACTACTGTTACAACAGATATGAGTGGTGGCACTAGTTGGCAAGTGAGCCTGGCACACACGCTGGCAGGCAGGCAACTGCAATTAGATTGCACTAGCAGACTGATGTTTCACAGTCAAAAAGTTTTTTTTTACAAAATTTACACTACTGTTACAACAGATATGAGTGGTGGCACTTAGCAAGTGTGTCTGGCACACACGCTGGCAGGCAGGCAGCTGCAATTAGATTACACTAGCAGACTGATGTTTCACAGTCAAAAAAGTTTGTTTTTTTAAATTTACACTACTGTTACAACAGATATGAGTGGTGGCACTAGTTGGCAAGTGCGCCTGGCACACACACTGGCAGGCAGGCAACTGCAATTAGATTACACTAGCAGACTGATGTTTCACAGTCAAAAAAGTTTTTTTTAAAAAAATTTACACTACTGTTACAACAGATATGAGTGGTGGCACTACTTGGCAAGTGGGCCTGGCACACACGCTGGCAGGCAGGCAGGCAGGCAACTGCTTATAGATTACACTAGCAGACTGATGTTTCACAGTCAAAAAAGTTTGTTTTTTTAAATTTACACTACTGTTACAACAGATATGAGTGGTGGCACTAGTTGGCAAGTGGGCCTGGGACACACGCTGGCAGGCAGGCAACTGCTTATAGATTTCAGTAGCAGACTGATGTTTCACAGTCAAAATTTTTTTTTTTTTACAACATTTACACTACTGTTACAACAGATATGAGTGGTGGCACTGCAGGCAGGCAACTGCAATTAGATTACACTAGCAGACTGATGTTTCACAGTCAAAATTACACAGGCAAAAAAAAAAAGATGTTCTAGCCCTAAAAAGGGCTTTTTGGGGTGCTGTCCTTACAGCAGAGATCAGATGAGTCCTTCAGGACTGTAGTGGACACTGAATACACTAGCCTAGCTGTTAAAGTTCAAAGTTTACTCAATGATGACGAATAGGGGGCGGATCAAACATTGCATATGTTAGTGGCGAACGCGAACAAGCTATGTTCGCCGGGAACTATTCGCCGGCGAACTATTCGCGACATCACTATTTATCAGCCCTCTCTTGTGTGTCTCCTTATCTGATTTTTCATCTAGATAAGTTGTTTTGTGGACTTCTTTATTTTTTCTCTTCCTAAGGTTGTGAATTTGAACAACTCTAGTAGATAAATTGCTTCTTCTTTGCGTCCTAATCCTAAAGAATTCTTTGAGAGTTCTTTACATCCTTTGGATGTGGTAAGTGCTTTAAAATTCTATATTGAGGTTACTAGAATTTCAGAAGACTTCTAGTCTATTGGTTGTTTTCTGGTTCCAGAAAAGGTTAGAAAGCCTCTGCCATTTCTTTGGCATCCTGGTTAAAGCTTTTGTTTCTCAGGCTTATTTGGAGGCAGGGCAGGGCAGGCTCCGTCTCTGAGTTTTACAGCTCATTCTACTAAGTTTAGTCACCATTTCTTGGGCTTTTTCAGAATGAAGCTTCGGTTGATCAATTTGCAAAGCAGTAATTTGGTCTTCTTTGCATACTTTTATTGTTTTTACCATTTTTATGTATTTTGCTTCTTCTGAAGCAGTCTTTGGTAGAAAAGTTCTTCAGGCAGCTGACTAAGTTTGATTCTACTGCTTTTGATTTAATTTTTTTCAGGAAAAACTTAAATTATTGTGTGGATTTAATTTCTCAGTGGAAATGGCTGTTGTTATTTTATCCCTCCCTCTCTAGTGACTCTTCTGTGGACTTCCACATCTTGGGTATTTCTATCCCATACGTCACTAGCTCATTGACTTTTGGCAATTACATGAAAGAAAACATATTTTATGTAAGAACTTACCTGATAAATTAATTTCTTTCATATTGGCAAGAGTCCATGAGGCCCACCCTTTTTATGGTGGTTATGTTTTTTTTTTATTAAAGCACAATTATATTTCCAGTTCCTCTTTTTGTATGCTTTTTAACTCCTTTTGTTATCACCTCACTACTTGGCTATTCATTAAACTGAGTTGTGGGTGTGGTGGGAGGTGTATTTATAGGCATTTTGAGGTTTGGGAAACTTTGCCCCCTCCTGATAGGAATATATATCCCATACATCACTAGCTCATGGACTCTTGCCAATATGAAAGAAATTAATTTATCAGGAAAGTTCTTACAAACATTGTGTTTTTTTTTACATATTCCTGTTTGAATAGTTTCTGCATTATATACTCTTGTCTGTCGACCTCCTTAACTGGTTTTCCATCAGGATAAGGCAGTTTTGAGATCTAGTTTGATTTCTTTCCTATGTTGTGTTTTTTTTTTTTTTTGTCCTAGTTCAAAATATTCTAAGGAGAGGCTTCCTAATATCTGGGATATTGTTATGGCTTTGAAATTATATTTACAGGCTTCAACGGATTTAAACTATTCCTTTAGTTTATTGTTTTCTGGTTCTAGAAGGGGTCAGTAGACAATAGCTGTTTTGTTGGATTCCTGACTGAATCTTTGATATTTTTTGGTGGTACTCATTCTACTAGGTCAGTTGTTTTTTCCTGGGCTTTTTAAAATGAGGCTTCTGTTGATCAAATTTGCAGGGCAGCTGCTTGGGACCATACCAGTGTTACCTAGCAGGTAACCTATCTGCTTTACAAGCTGAAGGCTGCATGTGTGAGCACAGTTATGGGTGCTGGTTCTTCTTTTATTATCTTTTCCAATTTTTTTTCTTTTTGATGTTTTTGCTTTTTCAATAGACATAAAAAGACGGATTTTATGAAATATATATATAATTAAAAAAAAAAATTCTCCCACCCTCATTACTTGTGTATTCCACATCTTGGGTTTCCCACGAGTAATGGCTTGTGGAATCCCACCACCTTTATGAAAGAAAATATAATTATGCTTACCTGATAAATTAATTTCTTTCATGGTGGTGAAAGTCTACAAGACCTGCCCATTTTTTTGCTAGATTTTAATTATATATATATATTTTTTTCTGGCTGCAGTTTAGGTGTGCACCCCTTTTTCTTTTTCCCTGCTCCTTTTCTCTTGCTCTTGTCCTTTCCTACCATTTCTTCTTTTCCTTGCTTGGCTATACATCAGACTGGTTTACCGGTGAGGTGGGGGGTTTAAGGGCTCTTGGAATTTTGGGAATCTTTTCCTCCTCCTAGTGGCCAGAAGTTGAATTCTCGGGAGAAATGGCTTGTGGATTATCACCACCATGAAAGAAATTAATTTATTAGGTAAGCATAAATTATATCTTTATATTTCACACATACAATTTCATATAAACATGCAAACCTAGTGTTAAAACTTATAATTGGCCAAATTACAATTGGAGCGCTAATAAACGCTCCTGCTCGAGCGTTAGCTGCGCTACAAGTAAGCTTTTTGTGCGCATTTGGTATGAGTTAAAAGTAAACTATTTTTGCTTGCTAACCAGGTGAGAGCAAAAAGCCGAAATTAGAATATTGCATGCTCGTTCACATATTCCCCCATAGAAGTCAATGAAAAAAGTGGAAAACACCCTACTCAGGCGCAAACCCGATCGCATATAGTCATGTGCGCTAACCCGACGTGAAAATATGAATATTTCACATTCCAATGTTCTTCACATAGCAGAATTTTTTCTAATTATTCATAAATAAATGTTTTTTTACATATATCTTATGGTATTTACCTATATATATATATATATATATATATATATATATATATATATATATATATATATATATACATAACTGTATATAGGTATAAATATATACATATATATAGAAATATTTATTTAGAAATACTATGCTATGCTATGTGCAGAACATTAGATTGTGAAATATTTACAGTCAATACATATTTAAAACCTTTCAGAAACATTTTGCATAAATATGTTTTTCACATTTCCATCTGCAACTGCAAAGGGCTCCAATGCACTTATAAAAGTCTTATGTGTGTACATATGTATTTATCTATTTATATGTGTATATCTGTCTGTAAATACATATATACACATATAAATACATAAATTCATATGTACACACACACACACAGATACACACGAGCATTAAACTTATCGCTTGCTTGCGTGCAAGTGTTTGTGCTCCACTCGTAATCTGGTTTACTATTTGTTCAGAGTCTCTGAATAATGTCTAAATATATATAATTTGGGAAAAAAAGATTTATCAGTCCTTATCAGTCCTTTATAAAAACAAAGATAATCTCTTACTTACATTGAAGAGAATTATAATCATCCTTATGGGATTTACCGGTTTCTGCACGATAATGCATTAACGACTCTGGTGCTCTTAAAACTCCAAGCCACCCAGCTCCAGATGATAGAAGCCTGTTTATTGCGCAATACCTTTCTTAACCTGCAGGTTGACTACAGAAACCACTTGGGATCTACATTCACACTTGAGAAAGGGATTTAGCAATCTCTTGCTTCTATCCTCCGGAGCTGAGTGGCTTGGGGTTTTACGAATTTGTACACACAAGGACTAAGAAGTCTTTTTTACCTGTTACAGATATCAGGAAGGAAACAGTTTCAACTAGTTTCATTTGGAGTGGCAAATTTGATATTTTTTATTTTTAATGGATTATACATATTTGAACATTATTCAGAGACTCTGAACCAATATTCTTTGTTTAACACTGCTTTTGAAGGTTTTATATGAAATTTTATGTTTTAAATAATAAATGTAAATTTTGATTGCATATATAGATATTGTATGTTTTTAATGTTTATTTTTAGGTGAGAAAATGTACCACTCATCTGCAGATTTATAATCAAGTCACTTTTATGTGTAATTTACTTAATTTATATGTCAAGTATTCTTGTGGATTGTTTTACGTTGGCACAGCACAGCATGGTAAAGGCAGGATTATACATTATAAAGGCTACATTTGACACTATACACCCTTATAACCAGATTTTATGTTACTTGAACATAATTAAGAGACTACTGAGATCCCGGGTTATACATGATAGAGACCCTTCTTAAAGGAAGAGATTATATTAACTGGTATTAATAGTTCATATTAACCATGAAAAGGAAAGTAGTTATATTTCTATATTAGCTATAATCAATTAACATTCAACATGAGCTGTGCCCCTTTTGTTTGCTGAAGCAATACACTTTTAATGAAGGCTACCTTTATTTATGAAAATTATTATGCATAAAATTGCACATACTTCCTTATATGCTTGTTATGGGATTTTTACAATCTGTAATTAAGCAACAAGAAATTCTGTTTGCAACAGGAAAACAAATGTTGAAAGGATGTTGAATTTTTAAAAGGCCAAAATTCCTGTGAAAAAATGATAGATGGATAAGCATAAATCTGCTGTCTTTATACAGATTATTAGTGATTAGTGAAGTTAATAAACTGTAAAGCCACCTAACGTCTAATAAATTTCACTTCACATGGAGATTCTGATTACTGAGTTATTATTCAAGTTCTGATTTGAAATATTAGGTTACTTTCCGAATATTTTACCAAAATAGTCTAAATATTCTCTGTTGTACTAGCAAACACCACATATGATATTATAGACACAACAAAGACACAATAGTTAACTTGGCTCAATGTAAACATTTAAAGATACATGAAACCAATTTTTTCCCCTTATTAAATCTCCTATAGTACACCTTGGCTACTCTCTCACAATCCTTAACTCTGTATGGGAGTTGGCATGTTACAAATTCCGATGGGGTCCTAAATACTAGTGTATTCACTTTTCTGCAGGAACTGTGCTTATTGATCCTCTGGGGCTGATTTATCAATGTCTGTCTGACATGATATGCTGTAGCGGATCATGTCCGACAGACATCGCTGAATGCCAACAGCATAAGCTGTCAGCATTTAACATTGCACAAGCTTCTAAAATCCAATAGGATGAGAGCTTCTAAAATCCTATTGGCTGTTTCAAATGGTGGGGACCGTATGAAGAGGACACTCCGTGCTGGATGTCTTTGCTGCTCCACGCCGCCAGGATGAAGATAGAAGACGCCCCCGTGATGGATGAAAATGTTGCCGCCTGGATAAAGACTTCTCACTGCCTGGATGTCCGGACTTCAGCAACCGTGAGTAGATATTCTGGGGTTAGTGTTAGGTATTTTTTTTATTTTTTGGGGTGATTTCTTTTTCAGATTAGGGTTTGGGCTTTTGAAAATGAGCTTAATGCTTTTTTGAGGGCAATGAAAAAGAGCTGAATGTCCATACAAATGCCCCTTTAGGGGCAATGGGTAGCTTAGTATTTTTTTTTAGAGTTAGGTTTTTTATTTTGGGGGGGTTGGGTTTTACTGTTGGGGGAACATTATATTTTTTTTTCAGGTAAAAGAGCTGTTTAACCTAGGGCAATGCCCTACAATCAGCCCTTTTTAAGGGCTATAGGTAGTTTATTGTAGGCTAGAGGTTTTTTTATTTTGGGGTGGCTTTTTTATTTTTTAAAGGGCTATTAGATTATGTGTAATTGTTTTTATTTTTGATAATAATTTTTTTGTAAGCTTAGTCTTTTTTATTTTTCATACTTTAGTGTTTATTATCTTTTGTAATTTTAGATTTTCTAATTTTTCTCGTAGTGTTAGATTTTTTTAAATTTGTAATTAAAATATTTTAATTGGTATTTTTTTATTAGAATTTTTTTTTATTAGAATATTAAGGTTAGGTTAATTTATAGTTTAATGTTAGAATTATTTTTATTTCACAGGTAAGTTTTTATTTATTTAAATATAGTTATATTGTAATTTTAATTTGAAGTTAGGGGGTGTTAGGTTTAGGGGTTAATAGTCTAATTTAGTGTTTTTACCCCTAGGTATATATTCCATTGATTTCCTTTTGTCAGTATGGATGTCTCCTCTGTTGATTCCGGTCACATGTTCGTCTGGAACCAATGAGGTATGCGGATTACCGGTGTGGTGAAAAACTCAGCTTTTGAGTGTGGAGTACCCAAATGGGCAGGGAGCACAGTAAGTTGGTGGGACAATGGAGGAGCACAAGAAGCTGGCAGTTCCCCCCTCAATACCAGGTTGGAGGGAGGGGGAGCTGCAGGCAAACAATAGAAATAGGCAGAGATAGGGGGAGAGATAGGGATAGGGCTAGGCGAGGGACTAGAAAATGAGACAGGGATATTAGGGACTTACCAGTGCAGCAGAATCAGTTAACAGCTTGTCTTCTTTCCCACCCTCCCATCCCTAAAAAAAAGAAGGTCATATAGCAGGTCTGACACCCTTTCTTGTCTTTTGTATTGCAGATTGTGAATAAACAATGAGGTCATGGAGGGCAATGAGTCCAGATGGATGTAAAAGGAATGTTGTGGTATTCGGTCGACATGAAATCGGCAAATATGAGATTAGTATAAAACAGGGCTATCCACATTTAACAGGTAACGTTCCAAACGGGCATAACTATTAAGTGGTGGTATGGCAAACTCCCCTGTGGGCGGCGGTAATTGGCGACCAGTGCTGGTGCATGGTTACAGGGCATAAGTGGAAATATAGGTCTACGACCCAGACGGGTGAGCCAGTAATGTTTCCAAATGCGCAATGTAGCGTTTGGTGCGGTGTAAGTTAAGCACCTGGTAGGCTGGCTGGGGGAGCATGGGCTCCCTACCCACTTTTTTAATTGTTGGTTTCCGATTAAGTCAAGTTCAGCTGAAATTACTGGGGGGGACTTATTGCTGTTACATATGGATATGAATTAAATAAAGTGACCTTGTTAAATTTGCCACTACACCGGTGTTGTGTCTTTATTGGGGAGCAGTAAAAGAGGGAAGGTGAAGTAATAACAAATTCTTGTGCAGGGGCAAGTTGTAAAGTTTCTGTGTGGTGAAAAACTCAGCTTTGCTTTTCAAACTGTAACGTTTCTGTGTTGATTATTCAGAGCGCTCTTATTCCTTGTAATTCTGTAGTATACAGACTACCATCCTGTCATCAACATGTTTCAGCCTCAATCAGCCTTTTTCAAGATGGTTTTCTGGAGTTTGTTCCTGCTTATTTATACCTGTTTCCCCTTCCTCTTAATTAGAGATTTAAAGTGGTAGTCCTTCTTTTATTGAGTGTCTTGATTGCACATTCTTTATTATTGCACTTTTTTATTTTCATTTAGTTTTATTTATTATCATTGTTGATGCATTTATCTTATATATATATTTTGAAACCACAATTAAAAGACATTTACAAGGTATATATATGAGTTTCCGATGGGAGAAGCTAAAGAGGTGGCTGCAGGCTCGTCTCTTGCCAAGCAGCGTGTCTCTCTAAGCAGCGTGTTAGCTGCAACGCCGACCCACAGGCCCTAGGCTAAGTTTACGTTTGCTTACCCGGGAGGACTTCGCAGAAAACAGAAGTGAAGGAGATAGTGCCCGACAAATTGGCGGGTCTCAAGGGATAGTAACCGGCAGAGGTGGACCTCAGGAGGCTATTTGAGAGGTATCAGACTGAGGTGGATATAGGCTGATTATAAAAGACCAAGGTGTCCCGGTCCGACTTGATTCGACTTGGTCCATAGTGGAAGAGGATATATTGATCATGCCTACCCCTTTCCTGTTTCAAGGCGGAGGCCTAGTTGGTTCCTGCAATACATCGCACTGCCAGCAGTTTTCTAAACCCAGTGCCTTGTAAAGGAATTTAAGCTTTCACAGGGGCAGTCGGGTCTGGAGGAGAACCGAAGCTGTAGGCAGCTGTAAACAAGGGGGAATGTGAAATCGGAAGTATAGTGTTTTCCTGCTGTACATCAGTAGGATGATACTAGATACAGTATATTCTATTCATTTTCACTCCCTATCAAGGTGTAAAAGAGGTTCTATTCCCCAGTGAAGAAACCCTTTTCTTTTTATACCAATCAGCACTGATAATACTATGGGTTCATTAACTGCTGGTTTCACTTAAAGGAACTATCTTAAGGGCTATTAAAGTGAAAGTAAATCCTAGCGTTTTACAAACGCTAGGATTGACTATTGAAACAAATAAAGGGCCCTTTCATTCATGAAGTATAGGATACTTCATGTAGAAAGCTCCATTATTTGATTCAATCGATTGCCGTTTTTAGCTGCTACAGCCGCCCATGGCTAAAAAATATTTTGGCTAAGAGGTGACGTTTTCACCTCTTAGCCGATAGCCATGCGGTAAATCCGGCTTGGCGCCCATGGGAGCCGGATTTACCACACAGCTATTGGCTAAGAGGTGGAAACGTCAATTTGTAATAATATTTGGAAATTGTAAGGTTGGGATTGTAAGGATGAGATCTTTTTTGTTTGCATTGACCATTATTGGACATCTTTGTTAATTAAGATAGGATATCTTTCCATATATATATCTCTTGGGCCTCAACGGGGGACCTTGTCTGAATATTCCTTTGGGAATCTTTTATTGTATAACTGTGGGGGTCTTGTTGTTTTTTTATATTGGCCTAAAAAGTTGTTGTACATGTATTGAGGATCCTTCTAATATGGCCATTTAAATATGACTAGATGATTAGATGAAAAGATAGTAGATCTAGACTAAAAAAGGTAGGGATTCTTTCTACGGCTATATCAAGTGGTTTATGGTGTTGATGGGCACTATTCTCTTACGTATTGTACAGAGCTCTATTCCAAACTAGTTGCAATAACCTTATGTTTAGCAAGATAAGGGGTACTATTACATTTTTTACAATCAATCTACGTTAGATTGAAAGTCTCCTTTTACAGGAGGGCCTTAAAACATAATCATGCACTCAAACAACCTTTGTATGCACTGACCATTATTGGACATCTTTGTTAATCAAGAAAAGTCATCTTACCTTATATACATGCTCTTGGACCCCAATGGGGGATCTAGTATGAATAGCTTTTTGGGAATCTATTAGTATATAACTGTGGGTCCTGTTAAAAATTCTTGGCCTGAAAAGTTGTTAAACACGTATTAAGGTTCCTATTAAAACGGCCATTTAAATATGATTAGATGACTAGATGAAAAGATAGTAGATCTAGATGAAAAAATGTAGGATTCCTTTTAGGGATATATTTAGCGGTTTATGGTGTTGGGCTCTTAACTCATACATATTGTAGAAAGCCCTATTTCAAAATAGAGTTATAATAACCTTACGTTTAGCAAGATAAGGAGCACAATTACATTTTTAAAATCTAAGTTAGATTGAAAGTCTCCTTTAACATAAGGGCCTTGAAACTCATTCATTCATGCACATCAATTTACTGTAAGGACAAATTGTTATACTCTGACGATGTTGATAATGACACTAATGAAATAAGGGGAGGTGATTATAATACTTTGTAAGTGTGTAAAATGATCTCCAGTTTGTATGTTAAACAACATCAGAAGGTATAGTTATGGCACACTAGGATATCGATAATAGAGCTTAGATCTTGTGTAAGTAAAATAACTCACACTGGAGTGAATATACCTACTTATTTTGACAGCTATCAGTTAAAAAACTTGAGTGATATTGTTAGTTGATAAAATACTGCTTACTACAATTTTGGGGGAAATAGGAAGGATTGAAAGGAAGGTGCTGGTTTATTGATCTTTTTGACAAACATTAGCATGCCTCCTAAAAAACAAGGGGGAAAACAAGCAAGACTATCAATTAGATAGGTTCACAGAATAACCAATGTCACTTATGGAGAATTTAACGGACAGAGAAGGTTCTTCCCTAATTACTCAAATTTTAGAAATTTTAATCCCAAAAATAGATGGGGTTCAAAAAGAAGTTCAAAGAGATATACAGACATTAACGCAAGAAATTAAAAATTTTCAGTCCAGACTGGGTGAAACAGAACAAAGAATTTCTGATATTGAAGATGTATATACAAATTTAAATGATAGAATTTTGGATTTAGAGAAGCAGAATAAATTACTAGTGACAAGACTAGAAAACTTAGAAAATTGCTCCAGACAGAAAAACTTTAGGCCTAGATTTAGAGTTTGGCGTTAGCCGTCAAAACCAGCGTTAGAGGCTCCTAACGCTGGTTTTGGGCTACCGCTGGTATTTAGAGTCGTGTAGGTAAGGGTCTAACGCTCACTTTCCAGCCGCGACTTTTCCATACCGCAGATCCCCTTACGCCATTTGCGTATCCTATCTTTTCAATGGGATCTTTCTAACGCCGGTATTTAGAGTGGTGGCTGAATTGAGCGTTAGAAATCTAACGACAAAACTCCAGCCGCAGAAAAAAGTCAGTAGTTAAGAGCTTTCTGGGCTAACGCCGGTTCATAAAGCTCTTAACTACTGTGCTCTAAAGTACACTAACACCCATAAACTACCTATGTACCCCTAAACCGAGGCCCCCCCCACATTGCTGCCACTCTATTAAATATTTTTAACCCCTAATCTGCCGACCGCACACTGCCGCCACTTACATTATCCCTATGTACCCCTAATCTGCTGCCCCTAACACCGCCGACCCCTATATTATATTTATTAACCCCTAATCTGCCGCCCCCAACGTCGCCTCCACCTACCTACAATTATTAACCCCTAATCTGCCGACCGGACCTCACCACCACTATAATAAATGTATTAACCCCTAATCCGCCTCACTCCCGCCTCAATAACCCTATAATAAATAGTATTAACCCCTAATCTGCCCTCCCTAACATCGCCGACACCTAACTTCAAGTATTAACCCCTAATATGCCGACCGGACCTCACCGCTACTCTAATAAATGTATTAACCCCTAAAGCTAAGTCTAACCCTAACCCTAACAGCCCCCTAAATTAAATATAATTTAAATCTAACAAAATAAATTAACTCTTATTAAATAAATTATTCCTATTTAAAGCTAAATACTTACCTGTAAAATAAACCCTAATATAGCTACAATATAAATTATAATTATATTGTAGCTATTTTAGGGTTTATATTTATTTTACAGGCAACTTTGTATTTATTTTAACCAGGTACAATAGCTATTAAATAGTTAATAACTATTTAATAGCTACCTAGTTAAAATAATTACAAAATTACCTGTAAAATAAATCCTAACCTAAGTTACAATTAAATCTAACACTACACTAGCAATAAATTAATTAAATAAAATACCTACAATTATCTATAATTAAACCTAACACTACTCTATCAATAAATAAATTAAATAAAATACCTACAAATAAATACAATTAAATAAACTAACTAAAGTACAAAAAATAAAAAAAGCTAAGTTACAAAAAATAAAAAAAATATTACAACAATTTTAAACTAATTACACCTACTCTAAGCCCCCTAATAAAATAACAAAGCCCCCAAAATAAAAAAATGCCCTACCCTATTCTAAAATTAAAATAGAAAAGCTCTTTTACCTTACCAGCCCTTAAAAGGACCTTTTGCGGGGCATACCCCAAAGAATTCAGCTCTTTTGCCTGTAAAAAAAAACATACAATCCCCCCCCCAACATTACAACCCACCACACACATACCCCTAATCTAACCCAAACACCCCCTTAAATAAACCTAACACTAAGCCCCTGAAGATCTTCCTACCTTGTCGTCACCATGCCAGGTATCACCGATCGCTCCAGGCTCTGAAGTCTTCATCCAAGCCCAAGCGGGGGCTGGCGATCCATCATTGGGCTTGGATGAAGACTTCGGAGCCTGGAGCGATCGGTGATACCTGGCATGGTGAAGACAAGGTAGGAAGATCTTCAGGGGCTTAGTGTTAGGTTTATTTAAGGGGGGTTTGGGTTAGATTAGGGGTATGTGGGTGGTGGGTTGTAATGTTGGGGGGGTATTGTATTTTTTTTTTACAGGCAAAAGAGCTGAATTCTTTGGGGTATGCCCCGCAAAAGGCCCTTTTAAGGGATGGTAAGGTAAAAGAGCTTTACTATTTTAATTTTAGAATAGGGTAGGGCATTTTTTTTATTTTGGGGGGCTTTGTTATTTTATTAGGGGGCTTAGAGTAGGTGTAATTAGTTTAAAATTGTTGTAATATTTTTATTATGGTTGTAATTATTTTTTTTATTTTTTGTAACTTAGCTTTTTTTATTTTTTGTACTTTAGTTAGTTTATTTAATTGTATTTATTTGTAGGTATTTAATTTAATTTATTTATTGATAGTGTAGTGTTAGGTTTAATTGTAGATAATTGTAGGTATTTTATTTAATTAATTTATTGCTAGTGTAGTGTTAGGTTTAATTGTAGATAATTGTAGGTATTTTATTTAATTAATTTATTGCTAGTGTAGTGTTAGGTTTAATTGTAACTTAGGTTAGGATTTATTTTACAGGTCATTCTGTAATTATTTTAACTAGGTAGCTATTAAATAGTTATTAACTATTTAATAGCTATTGTACCTGGTTAAAATAAATACAAAGTTGCCTGTAAAATAAATATTAATCCTAAAATAGCTACAATATAATTATAATTTATATTGTAGCTATATTAGGGTTTATTTTACAGGTAAGTATTTAGCTTTAAATAGGAATAATTTATTTAATAAGAGTTAATTTATTTCGTTAGATTTAAATTATATTTAATTTAGGGGGGTGTTAGTGTTAGGGTTAGACTTAGCTTTAGGGGTTAATAAATTTATTAGAGTAACGGCGAGGTCCGGTTGGCAGATTAGGGGTTCATACTTGAAGTTAGGTGTCAGCGATGTTAGGGAGGGCAGATTAGGGGTTCATACTATTTATTATAGGGTTAGTGAGGCGGATTAGGGGTTAATACATTTATTATAGTAGCAGTGAGGTCCGGTTGGCAGATTAGGGGTTAATTATTGTAGGTAGGTGGAGGCGACGTTGGGGGCGGCAGATTAGGGGTTAATAAATATAATATAGGGGTCGGCGGTGTTAGGGGCAGCAGATTAGGGGTACATAGGGATAACGTAATTACAAAACACACTGATTAAACAGCGCTAACTGCCAGGGATGATTCAATATTTCTATGATGTAAAGCAATAAACACAGATTCAGAGAAGTAGATAATAATAGTAAAAAATTGATAAAAGATTAATAAAAAGAATTTACGTGTATTATTTGAGAGTCACTTGTAATCAATGTCTACTTGTCTTTGTTAGCAAGCATAGATGAACATATACATACAGCACATATAAAAAAAAAGCTAAACAAATTAACAAATAAAATTTCAAATACAAAAAAGTAAAAGCAATAAAAAACACATAAACTCCTGAAGACAAACAAATGTCCTAAAGAAAAAACAAAAAACACAAAAAGTGCAAACAAGTGCAACTATATAGTAATGTTTATACGAGACCTGCTGCTGCAAAATGACCGAAGGTGTCCTGCGTGCCTCCCGGAGTAAAGTAGAATCCCAAATCTCTGAAACACATAAGCGCAAACAGACTCAAGTGTACTTCACCTCTTGAGAAAGACCGCACGTTGGCGGTTGAAACGCGTTGAGGCTTTTTGGACTGTTTGAGGATCCGTACTTTTTTCCAGTGACGATACCGGCTTTGACATTGACGCTTTCAAACACAGCGTTTTTCTATCTGAGTGACTACTACGGACATTTGTTAAGGACGGACACACTGGTTCCGGTATTCCCATTTGGAGAGACTTATGTTTTAATTCACCCTGTATGAACGATCTTTCTTGGTCATCTCATATTTTGTTAACAACCGCCTGAATAAATTGCAATCTTGTAAGTACAATTCAGAAAGTGTGGTGTGTTTGTTGTACTTACCTACACTTGAGTCTGTTTGCGCTTATGTGTTTCAGAGATTTGGGATACTGATAACGTAGGTTGCGGCGGTGTACGGAGCGGCAGATTAGGGGTTAAAAAAATATGCAGGTGTCAGCGATAGCGGGGGCAGCAGATTAGGGGTTAATAAGTGTAAGGTTAGGGGTGTTTAGACTCGGGGTACATGGTAGAGTGTTAGGTGCAGACTTAGGAAGTGTTTCCCCATAGGAAACAATGGGGCTGCGTTAGGAGCTTAACGCTGCTTTTTTGCAGGTGTTAGGTTTTTTTTCAGCTCAAAGTGCCCCATTGTTTCCTATGGGGATATCGTGCACGAGCACGTTTTTGAAGCTGGCCGCGTCCGTAAGCACCGCTGGTATTGAGAGTTGCAGTGGCGGTAAATTATGCTCTACGCTCCCTTTTTGGAGTCTAACGCAGCCATTCTGTGAACTCTAAATACCAGCGGTATTTAAAAGGTGCGGGGGAAAAAAAGCATGCATTAGCTACTCGGGTCGTTACCGACAAAACTCTAAATCTAGGCGTTAGAGTTTTAGGTATCTCAGAAACGGTCAAGATCCATGAGTTAAAGGATTTTATAGAAATTCAACTCCCCACATTATTAGGAATTCCAAAAGAAAATGGTCCATTCTTAGTGAAAAAAATTCAGAGAATCAATTTAATGAGACAAAATAATTATTCTAGAGATACCCCTAGGTCAGTAATAGTGGAGTTTGTAAATTTTAACACTAAAATGCATACAAACAAAACAACAGAATCACCTACCTGGATAGGAGAATCTCAATCTATCAAGACTATGCAGCAGATACAGCCAGAGCTAGAATGGAAATGATCCCCCTATGTAATGAACTCAACAATAAGGGGTTTAGAGCATTTGTAATATTTCCAGCTAAGATTAAGATCATGTTAGGACTTGAATAAAAGTTAGGGACCTATAGAGATGGGGAGAATGTGATTTGTAAGATACTTTTAAGAGAAGGGGAGGAATTTTTTTTAATTTTTTTATACTAAATTGCACTTTGCTAAGTTAGGAATACTGTATATATTTCCATTAGCTATTTTTATATTAGCTGCTTACATTAAATGTACTAAGAAGCACTTTGTAGAGAACATTATGTCTCATTAGCTATTTCTATATTAGTTGTTTATAATAAATGCACTGTAGGAACATAAGTTCTTATTAGTTATATTTTCACTAGCCGATTATAATAAAATTACACAATTCACATAAAAAAAAAATGTTTTCTCTCCCCTTTGTCCACATTTTCCCCCCTGACTTAGAACAATCCTTGAAATAAAATAAAAAATTAAATACATTTTACAACATGGAATGTAGGAGGGATTAACTCTCCTATAAAAAGGAAAGCAAGAAGAAGAAAACATGTAAAGCAGAAATAATTTTTCTGCAAGAAACTCACTAGATAAAGAACATAAAAAACTGCACAGGGAATGGGTAAAAGAGGTTGTCTTACTATCATACAATAAATCTAGTAGGGGTTTGACAATTTTATTTCATAAAAAATTGGAATATGAGATTAAAAAAATAATCTATGACTCTCAAGGTAGCTATATTGTGCTACAATTGATTATTAATGATGAAATTGTGGGTGACTCTATGCAATGTATATGGACCTAATGAACCTAATAGAGTGTTTTTGGAGGGTTTAACAAAATATTTGCTTAAATGTATTAAAAATAATTTGATTATGGGGGATTTCAATCTCACACCAAATTTCTATATTGACAAGAAGCAATTGTAATTTGGAATCTAATAAAAAAGGAACAATCAAAAGAGGGAAATTTGACAAAAAAATGATTAACTTCATGATGGAGACATTAGGGCTATTAGAGATATGGAGGTATAAAACTCAACGAGATTATACACACGGCTCAAAAGGTATATACCTAATTTTCGAGAATTGATTTTTTTCTGGTCTCTAAGGTTCTAGGATCACATACAGAGGAGGTGAAGATTAGTAACATAATAATATCAGACCACGCACCAGTAGTTTTAATTCTTACCCTGGGAAGGAAATACTCGGGAATGCCATGCTTTAAATTTCCAAAATGTTTGTATGGCTCAGACCACTTTAAAGCTTTTATTAAGTTGAAATGGACTGAATATTTAAGCCATAACCAAAACAGTTGTCAAAATTCGCAAACTTTATTGGAAGCAGGCAAAGCTGTCATTAGGGGTGAGATCACCTCTTATGTGATAAAACATAATAAAGAGACACAGAAACAATATTGAGAATTAAGTGAGAGAGTAACAAACTCGTATAGTAATTATATGGCATCCAAATCTGATTACTGGAGGAGGAAATATATAATAGATAAGAAAGCAATAAAGAGAATGAAAATAGTGAGCAATTTTTAAACGGTATCAACATACCAATGTTCTCGAAAGAACAGCAAGAAGTTCTAAATGTTTTGATAACACCAGAAGAAGTTAGTAAAGTAATTTCAAGTTTGTCGATTGGGAAAGCCTCCAGCCCAGATGGCCTGCCTATAGAATGGTATAAAATGTTGAATGAATTATTGACAGTTGCAATGATAACATTATTCAATGATTACATGTGTGATAGGGTGAAACCCTCAACATCCTTCTCGGCGACCAACATTATAGTGATACCCAAAAGTGGAAAAGACCCTTGCTGTGTTACTTCTTACCGCCCAACATCACTCCTTAATCAAGACTATAAAATATTAACTTAAATCCTAGTGAATAGGTTAAAAATTTTACTTCCAGACTTGATTCACAAATGTCAGTTGGGATTCATACAAGCTAGATCCTCCAGTAGGAATATACGTAAGGTACTGCATATAGTGAATTATTTTTGGTTACTACAACATAAATATACAAGAAAGGAGTTAATTTCAAACGCAATGTTGTTGACTCTTGATGGTGAGAAGGCCTTCGATAGGGTTCAATGGCCGTATCTAATATCATGTATAGAAAGTTACAATACAAAAGGTTCCTTTACTAATCTTGTAAGGAGTGCATACTCCAATACGTCTGCCTCCATCATTGTGAACAGAGAGTTGTCATCTATGTTTGACTTGGGCAGAGGCACCCGTCAGGGTTGTCCCCTGTCCCCTCTTTTGTTCAACCTGGCTGTGGAGCCACTTGCAACTAAACTGAGAAATATATACCCAGGGATAGAAGTAGAAGGGGAAAGATACCATCTTGCTCAATATGCGGACGACATGTTGTTATTTATACAAGATTCTGAGAAATATTTTTATAAAATATTTGAAGTCATTAATGAGTTTGGTCAATTTTCAGAATTTAAAATTAATAGAAGTAAATCTAAATATTTATGGCTAAATAAGAAGGGAACATGTGATATTAGTCAATTTTTGTTTATAACCCCTAACTTTATAACATATCTGGGTACCAATATCTCTACTAACCCCTATCAATGGTATAAACTTAATGATGAAAAATATATTTATCCATAGAACAAACCCTTAAAAGATGGTATAACTTGCCCATTTCATTGATGGGGAAAGTCCATTTTATTAAAATGATGACTTTTCAAATCAGTCAATAGAATTTCAGTAGCTCTTATCCTATTGACTGATTTGAATTTCAAAAATCAAATCAGCCAATAGGAATGCAAGGGACGCCATTTTGAAAAGGCTCCCTTGCATTGAAGATTCAGTATACGGCGGCGACCGTATGAAGAGAATGCTCCACGCCAGATGTCTTCCGGATGGACCCGATCCATGCCGCCGGGATGGAGATAGAAGATGCCGCCGGGATGAAGATAGCAAATTTCACCTGGATGAAGATAGAAGACACCGCCTGGATGAAGACTTCGCTGCCTGGATGTCCGGACTTCAGAAACTGTAAGTGGATAGTCGGGGGTTAGTGTTAGTTTTTTTTAAAACTTTTTTTGGGTTGGTTTGATTTTTAGATTAGGGTTTGGGCTTTTCTTAAAAGAGCTTAATGCCCTTTTCAGGGCAAGAAAAAGAGTTGAATACCCTATTAAAGGGACATGAAACCCAACATTTTTCTTTCTTGATTCAGAAAGAGAATATAATTTTAAATAGCTTCCCAATTTACTTCTATTATTTAATTTGCTTCCTTCTCTTGTTATTCTTTGCTGAAAAAAGTAACTATAAAAGCTCAGGAGCAGCAAAGAACCTAGGGTCTAGCTGTTGATTGGTGACTGCATAAATATACCGATTGTCATTGGCTCACCCCATGTGTTCAGCTACAAACCAGTAGTGCATTGCTACTCCTGCAACAAATGATACCAAGAGAATGAAAGAAATTAGATAATAGAAGTAAAGTATAAAGTTGTTTAAAATTGTATTCTCTACCTGAATCATGAAAGAACATTTTTGGGTTTAGTATCCATTTAAGGGCAATGTCCATACAAATTACACCTTTTTTCAGGGCAATGGGTATATTAGGTTTTTGTTAGAGTTAGGTTTTTTATTTTGAAGGGTTAGTTGGATGGTGGGTTTTACTGATTTCTTTAGGGCAATGCCCTACAAAAGGCCTTTATAAGGGCTATTGGTAGTTTATTGTAGGCTAGTTTTTTTTGTGTGGGGGGGTTATTTTTATTGCGCTATTAGATTTGTTTTTATTTTGGATAATTTTGTTTGTTATTTTTCGTAATTTAGTATTTTTTAATTTTTTTGTAATTTAGTATTTTTTATTTTTTGTAATTGAAGATTTAATTTTTTTAGTAGTGTTAGGTTTTTTAATGTGTAATTTAATTGATTTAATTGATAGTTATTTTAATTTTAGTATAATAGTAATGTTAGTTTAATTTATAGTTTAAACTTAGGTTTTTTTAATTTCCCAGGTAAGTTTTTATTTATTTTAAGATAGGGATCTTGTAATTTTAATATAAAGTTAGGGGGTTGTTAGGTTTAGGGGTAAATAGTTTAATTTAGTTTTTTGCGATGCAGGGGGCTGGCGGTTTAGGGGTTAATGGGTTTATTTAGTGGCAGTGATGTGGGAGGCCAAAGGTTTAGTGGTTAATAACTTTATTTAGTGATGGCGATGTCGGGGAGCGGCGGAATAGGGGTTAATATCTTTATTATAGTGTGGGCGATGTTGGGGTGTGGGGAAATAGGGGTTAATAACTTTATTATAGTGGCGGTGATGTCGAGCAGCGGCGGAATAGGGGTTAATAACTTTATAAATATACTGTTTGCGATGCGGGTGGGCCTCGGTTTAGGGGTTTAAAGGTAGTTTATGGGTGTTAGTGTACTTTGTAACACTTTAGTTATAAGTTTTGTGTAACAGTTTTGTTGCGTAAAACTCATAACTATTGGTCTCAGATTGCGAAACGGATCGTGTCGGTATAGACTGTAATGTAAGGTTTTTAGCCTCACCGTAAAACTTGTAATGGCAGCGCTATGGAAATCCCATGCAAAAATGTCATTTTTTGGAGTGCGGGACTGACGTGTTACAGCAGGCTAAAATGCTTGAGGTACAGCTATACCAACAAGACTCGCAATGGCTGCGGTCGGTTTTAATGCTGAAATGGACATTGGTAATTTTGGTGGCAAGAAAGTGTATAATGAAAAAATGGTTGTTGAAGGAGGGACCTAGTATGCATGTTTTTCACTCAGTTCTTTTAGATCAAATGAATGTAGAAGTAATTGATGTATTATACGATAAAGAAACAAGACTCAAAGAGTTCAAAGAAAAATGGGGTGACTTTATTAGTACTTTGAAATCCTTAGTAAAAAATCGAATTCTAGCTCTACTACCTCATTATATTTAGGTATAGGTATAATACTGAAAATATTATTATATAGATGTAATCTTTCCCAATCTCACATAATTATAAAGAGCACTATATAGGAATGGGATTAATGGAAATAAAAAGGAAATAAAATCTTTTGTTATATTTTGCTCAAATTAGGCATAAGATACTTGGGCCTAGATTTGGAGTTTTGTCGGTAAAGACCCGCGTAGCTAACGCCGGCTTTTTTTCTGGCCGCACCATAAAAATAACTCTGGTATTGAGAGTCCACATAAAGGCTGCGTTAGGCTCCAAAAAAGGAGCGTAGAGCTTTTTTAACGCAGCTTCAACTCTCGATACCAGAGTTGCTTACGCAAGCGGCCAGCCTCAAAAACGTGCTCGTGCACGATTCCCCCATAGGAAACAATGGGGCTGTTTGAGCTGAAAAAAAACCTAACACCTGCAAAAAAGCCGCGTTCAGCTCCTAACGCAGCCCCATTGTTTGCTATGCGGAAACACTTCCTACGTCTGCACCTAACACCCTAACATGTACCCCGAGTCTAAACACCCCTAACCTTACACTTATTAACCCCTAATCTGCCGCCCCCGCTATCGCTGACCCCTGCATATTATTATTAACCCCTAATCTGCTGCTCCGTAAACCGCCGCTACTTACATTATCCCTATGTACCCCTAATCTGCTGCACTAACATCGCCGACCCCTATATTATATTTATTAACCCCTAATCTGCCCCCACAACGTCGCCTCCACCTGCCTACACTTATTAACCCCTAATCTGCCGACCGGACCGCACCGCTATTCTAATAAATGTATTAACCCCTAAAGCTAAGTCTAACCCTAACACTAACACCCCCCTAATCTGCCGACCGGACCTGAGCGCTACTATAATAAAGTTATTAACCCCTAATCCGCCTCACTAACCCTATAATAAATAGTATTAACCCCTAATCTGCCCTCCCTAACATCGCCGACACCTAACTTCAATTATTAACCCCTAATCTGCCGACTGGAGATCACCGCTATTCTAATAAATGTATTAACCCCTAAAGCTAAGTCTAACCCAAACACTAACACCCCCCTAAGTTAAATATAATTTACATCTAACGAAATTAATTATCTTTTATTAAATAAAATATTCATATTTAAAGCTAAATACTTACCTGTAAAATAAATCCTAATATAGCTACAATATAAATTATAATTATATTATAGCTATTTTAGGATTAATATTTATTTGACAGGCAACTTTGTAATTATTTTAACCAGGTACAATAGCTATTAAATAGTTAAGAACTATTTAATAGCTACCTAGTTAAAATAATTACAAAATTACCTGTAAAATAAATCCTAACCTAAGTTACAATTAAACCTAACACTATACTATCATTAAATTAATTAAATAAAATACCTACAATTACCTACAACTAAACCAAACACTACACTATCAATAAATAAATTAAATACAATTCCTACAAATAACTACAATGAAATAAACTAACTAAAGTACAAAAAATAAAAAAGAAATAAGTTACAAAAAATAAAAAAATATTTACAAACATAAGAAAAATATTACAACAATTTTAAACTAATTACACCTACTCTAAGCCCCCTAATAAAATAACAAAGACCCCCAAAATAAAAAATGCCCTACCCTATTCTAAATTACTAAAGTTCAAAGCTCTTTTACCTTACCAGCCCTGAACAGGGCCCTTTGCGGGGCATGCCCCAAGAAGTTCAGCTCTTTTGCCTGTAAAAAAACAAACCATACAATACCCCCCCCCAACATTACAACCCACCACACACATACCCCTAATCTAACCCAAACCCCCCTTAAATAAACCTAACACTAAGCCCCTGAAGATCTTCCTACCTTATCTTCACCATACCAGGTTCACCGATCCGTCCTGAAGAGCTCCTCCGATGTCCTGATCCAAGCCCAAGCGGGGGCTGAAGAGGTCCATGATCCGGCTGAAGTCTTCATCCAAGCGGGAGCTGAAGAGGTCCATGATCCGGATGAAGTCTTCATCCAAGCGGGAGCTGAAGAGGTCCATGATCCGGATGAAGTCTTCTATCAACGGCATCTTCAATCTTCTTTCTTCGGGAGCCATCATCTTCCATCCGACGCGGAACATCCTCTTCTCCCGACGCCTACTAGCCGAATGACGGTTCCTTTAAGGGACGTCATCCAAGATGGCGTCCCTCGAATTCCGATTGGCTGATAGGATTCTATCAGCCAATCGGAATTAAGGTAGGAATATTCTGATTGGCTGATGGAATCAGCCAATCAGAATCAAGTTCAATCCGATTGGCTGATCCAATCAGCCAATAAGATTGAGCTCGCATTCTATTGGCTGTTCCGATCAGCCAATAGAATGCGAGCTCAATCTGATTGGCTGATCAGCCAATCGGATTGAACTTGATTCTGATTGGCTGATTCCATCAGCCAATCAGAATATTCCTACCTTAATTCCGATTGGCTGATAGAATCCTATCAGCCAATCGGAATTCGAGGGACGCCATCTTGGATGACGTCCCTTAAAGGAACCGTCATTCGGCTAGTAGGCGTCGGGGGAAGAGGATGTTCCGCGTCGGATGGAAGATGATGGCTCCCGAAGAAAGAAGATTGAAGATGCCGTTGATAGAAGACTTCATCCGGATCATGGACCTCTTCAGCTCCCACTTGGATGAAGACTTCATCCGGATCATGGACCTCTTCAGCTCCCGCTTGGATGAAGACTTCAGCCGGATAATGGACCTCTTCAGCCCCCCGCTTGGGCTTGGATCAGGACATCGGAGGAGCTCTTCAGGACGGATCGGTGAACCTGGTATGGTGAAGATAAGGTAGGAAGATCTTCAGGGGCTTAGTGTTAGGTGTATTTAAGGGGGGTTTGGGTTAGATTAGGGGTATGTCGGTGGTGGGTTGTAATGTTGGGGGGGGTATTGTATGTTGTTTTTTTTACAGGCAAAAGAGCTGAACTTCTTGGGGCATGCCCCGCAAAGGGCCCTGTTCAGGGCTGGTAAGGTAAAAGAGCTTTGAACTTTAGTAATTTAGAATAGGGTAGGGCATTTTTTATTTTGGGGGTCTTTGTTATTTTATTAGGGGGCTTAGAGTAGGTGTAATTAGTTTAAAATTGTTGTAATATTTTTCTTATGTTTGTAAATATTTTTTTATTTTTTGTAACTTAGTTCTTTTTTATTTTTTGTACTTTAGTTAGTTTATTTCATTGTAGTTATTTGTAGGAATTGTATTTAATTTATTTATTGATATTGTAGTGTTAGGTTTAATTGTAGGTAATTGTAGGTATTTTATTTAATTAATTTAATGATAATATAGTGTTAGGTTTAATTGTAACTTAGGTTAGGATTTATTTTACAGGTAATTTTGTAATTATTTTAACTAGGTAGCTATTAAATAGTTCTTAACTATTTAATAGCTATTGTACCTGGTTAAAATAATTACAAAGTTGCCTGTCAAATAAATATTAATCCTAAAATAGCTACAATGTAATTATAATTTATATTGTAGCTATATTAGGATTTATTTTACAGGTATTTATCTTTAAATAGGAATAATTTATTTAATAAGAGTTAATTAATTTCGTTAGATTAAAATTATATTTAATTTAGGGGGGTGTTAGTGTTAGGGTTAGACTTATCTTTAGGGGTTAATACATTTATTAGAATAGCGGTGCAGTCCGGTTGGCAGATTAGGGGTTAATAAGTGTAGGCAGGTGGAGGCGACGTTGTGGGGGGCAGATTAGGGGTTAATAAATATAATATAGGGGTCGGCGGTGTTAGGGGCAGCAGATTAGGGGTACATAAAGATAACGTAGGTGGCGGCGCTTTGCGGTCGGCAGATTAGGGGTTAATAAGTGTAGGTAGGTGGAGGCGACGTTGTGGGGGGCAGGTTAGGGGTTAATAAATATAATACAGGGGTCGGCGGTGTTAGGGGCAGCAGATTAGGGGTACATAAGTATAACGTAGGTGGCGGTCGGCAGATTAGGGGTTAAAAAATTTAATCGAGTGGCGGCGATGTGGGGGGGGACCTCGGTTTAGGGGTACATAGGTAGTTTATGGGTGTTAGTGTACTTTAGAGCACAGTAGTTAAGAGCTTTATAAACCGGCGTTAGCCCAGAAAGCTCTTAACTACTGACTTTTTTCCTGCGGCTGGAGTTTTGTCGTTAGATGTCTAACGCTCACTTCAGACACGACTCTAAATACCGGAGTTAGAAAGATCCCATTGAAAAGATAGGATACGCAATTTACGTAAGGGGATCTGCGGTATGGAAAAGTCACGGCTGAAAAGTGAGCGTTAGACCCTATTTTGAGTGACTCCAAATACCGGAGGTAGCCTAAAACCAGCGTTAGGAGCCTCTAACGCTGGTTTTCACGGCTAACGCCAAACTCCAAATCTAGGCCTTGGTGTTCTTGCTTTCTATACAAAATCTCCTGAGTGATTTAGAAAAATAATGAACTTACCTGATTAATGTTATATAATTGTATACTGTCAATGTATTAATTAGTATTTTATATGTTTTTCTCTTTGTGCATCTGATGAGTTATGAAATTGTTAAATTCTTTTAAAACAACAATTACTTATATTTCAGATTCTGGTGAGTGAGTGATTTAAGCTAAAAGCAAAAAACTGTTTAAACTATTTCACGGCCATCAATGGTGAATTAACTTTTATACAATTATCTTTTATACCTGCAATGGACTGTATCACTATAACCTCAAAAAACAGGTCCTCTTCAACAATGCTTAAGAGACCTGTTTGAAAAGTTTTTTTCCCCTACATAAAGTTACTATTTACCCACATGAACTACTTGGAGCTTGCAACAATATTGTGTATTTTAAAAGATATTTCTGCAGTTTTGCAGTTTTTGCAGAAAAACTTACATTGTTATAAACCTGGTTTCAATTTCCAGTAATTTGAGACATTGGGGCATATTTATCAAGCTCTGTATGGAGCTTGAAGGCTCTAAAGACTGCTGCTCCATAACCTGTCCGCCTGCTCTGAGGCGACGGACAAAAATCAACCTGATCAAATACGATCGGGTTGATTGACACCCCCTGCTAGCAGCCGATTGGCCGTGAATCTGCAGGGGGCTGTATTGCACCAGCAGTTCTCAAGAACTGCTGGTGCAATGATAAATGCAGAGAGCGTATGCTGTCGGCATTTATCGATGTGCAGCAGACATGATCCGCAATATCGGATCATGTCCGTTTGCACAATGATATTTCGGTCCCATTGCCATATAAGTAAAGACTATTGCACTTTTATACATTGTTGAATGTTAGCTTTTTAAACAAAGAGTATCTTATAATGTATGTTGAAGTATCAATCAGATTTTAAACGCTTATTAAAATTCCACCGGTGGTTGATATATATATTGTTATTTATATATTGTTATTTTTTTTACATATTTTAGTTTGCTTAGATTTGAAATAAAATTGTTAAATACTTTTTAATAAGACATATTGGGGCCAATCTATCAAGCTCCGAAAGGAGCTTGACGGCTTCTGTTTCTGGCGAGTCTTCAGACTCGCCAGAAACAGCAGTTATGAAGCAGCGGTTACAAAGACCGCTGCTTCATAACCCTGTCCGCCTGCTCTGAGCAGGCGGACAGGAATCGCAACAATTCAACCCGATCAAGTACGATCGGGTTGATTGACACCCCCTGCTGGCGGCAGCGATTGGATTGGCCACGAGTCTGCAGGGGGCGGCGTTGCACAAGCTGCTCTTGTGAGCTGCTGGTACAATGCTGAATACGGAGAGCATATTGCTCTCCGCATTGAGGTCTGGTGGCAGCGAGGTCTGGTGGACCTGATCCGCACTGTCGGATCAGGTCTGCCAGACTTTGTTAAATATAGGCCATTTTATGAGCATTGTTGTGTGATAGGTATAGCAGACTCTTGCAGGCGCACCCTCTTTTGTTTGCACTTTCTGTTTGAAAAGGCTTGGGATAATACTTTTTTTGTAGGGGGAGCTAAGCTATACATTAGGGTCTATTCACTATATTTTTTCTAAACAGAATTAAATTGAACGGTCTCTTAAAAATGAATTGCTCTATCTGATCCATGAAAGTTTGAATTTGATTTTCACATCCATTTAATACATATTTACATAACATTTTTAATAGGCTGCATCTTGATAATCTACTAATAAATAAATGCACCCAATATATGTTAGACATAAAGTCATAATTCAAAGATAAAAAGTTGAAAGATATTTTCCAAATACGCACTAAAAAGAAACAATATATAATGAACTGTACAGCTTCTCCAAAATATTATACCTTAAATACATGAAATGAAATGCACTTTATGTTGCAATAATTTGAGATCTTTTCCTATTGCTATGTAGACAGAATATTTTGCAAACATTGGGAAATATGGTATGCTGCAATGTTATTTAAGTAGACAACAATCTTTTAATCTTTTGTTATCTGTTCTACTACATTAATGTCACATTTCTGTTATGTGGTGATTTTAACTTTTTTTGGTATGTGAAATATTGATTTTTTTTTTTTTAAATGTCAGCATTGTATAAAATCAGAAACAATAAGTCATATAAATGTAAGAATAACTGGACATAACCAGTTGGGTCAGATCTGAAGTCTGATGAAGGCACAAGGCCTACAGGAGCTTCAGGGTCATGGATCTGATCTGAGGTCTATACCTGACAGGGGCTTCAGGGCCTTATAATCTTATGTAAAATAGAAGCATAAAACTGACAGGGGTTGCAGAGGGCTAATGTTGGCATAAGGTTGACAAGAGCTTCGGGGTCATTAGTTTGACTTGAGGTCTAATCATAACCACATCTACTGTTACACCAGTATGATTGAGAATTACTGCTTTAGTATTAACCAATTTTTACTGCATGATTTGCTGTAATATCTGCTGCTATTGCATAAATATTCCTATAATAATAGTCAAATATATTAAATACAATTAATAATCAGAACTCAGTTTGTTTATATATATATATATATATATTTTATTGTTGTCTATGTTTATTTATGATGGTAATTAAATGTTTATAAGTTTTAAAACATTCATTATATTATTATATCAATAGTGAGTCAGTTAGCTGCCGTTTAACATTTAGGGGGGTAGTTATCAAGCCGTCAACCTCAAATACGCTGGAATTCCGCAGCGTATTTGTGGCGAGGCTGATTCGCCTTAGTTATCAAAGGCTAGAGACCGGCAAAAGTAGAATTTTGTGACGTAAACTTTGATCCGCTGGACTCAGTCCGACACAGATCGATTCTTACGTCACTCCAGATGTTCCGCACACAAGTGCGGCACAATCTGACTACTTTTGCTAGTTATCAAAAAACTAGCAGGTACGCTCGGCACTTTTACAGCCCAGCGTACCTGGTTTTCAAACCGCCACCCTGGAGGCGGCGGATCCCATAGGAATCAATGGGAGTCTGACCATAGCGAAAGTACAAGTTTGCTGCTGCCAGACATCCCATTGATTTCTATGGGAGCTGTCTACACCTAACACCCTAACATGTACCCCAAGTCTAAACACCACTAATCTGTCCCCCCCTACACCGCCGCAACTAAATAAAATGATTAACCCCTAAACCGCCGCTCACGGAGCCCACCGCAAGCTACTCTATACATATTAACCCCTAAACCGCCGCTCCCGGAGGCCACCGCCACCTACATGATACCTAGTAACCCCTTATCCTGCCCCCCCTATAATAAAGTTATTAACCCTTATCCTGTCGATCCCGCACCTCGCCGCAAATAAATAAATAGTTTAACCCCTAAACCGCCGCTCCCTGACCCTGCCGCAACCTATATTACATTTATTAACCCCTAATCTGCCCCCCCTACACCGTCGCCACCTATAATACATTTATTAACCCCTATCCTGCCCCCCACTACACCGCCGCCACTGTAATAAATTTATTAACCCCTAAACCTAAGTCTAACACTAACACCCCCCTAACTTAAATATTAATTAAATAAATCTAAATCATATTTCTATTATTAACTAAATTAATCCTATTTAAAACTAAATACTTACCTTTAAAATAAACCCTAATATAGCTACAATATAAATAATAATTATATTGTAGCTATCTTAGGATTTATTTTTATTTTACAGGTACCTTTCAATTTATTTTAACTAGGTACAATAGCTATTAAATAGTTATTAACTATTTAATAGCTTACCTAGCTAAAATAAAGAGAAATATACCTGTAAACTAAAAACTAACCTAAGTTACAATTACACCTAACACTACACTATACTTTAATAAATTATTCCTATTTAAAACTTAATACTTACCTGTAAAATAAACCCTAAGATAGCTACAATATAATTAATAATTACATTGTAGCTATCTTAGGATTTATATTTATTTTACAGGTAACTTTGTATTTATTTTAGCTAGTTAGAATAGTTATTAAATAGTTATTAACTATTTAATAACTACCTAGCTAAAAGAAATACAAAATTACCTGTAAAATAAATCCTAACCTAAGTTACAATTAAACCTAACACTACACTATCATTAAATAAATTAAATAAATTAACTACAAATAACTACAATTAAATACAATTACATAAACTAACTAAAGTACAAAAAATAAAAAAAGCTAAGTTACAAACATTTAAAAAAATATTACAATTTTAAGCTACTTACACCTAATCTAAGCCCCCTAATAAAATAACAAACCCCCCAAAATAAAAAAATGTCCTACCCTATTCTACATTAAAAAAGTTCAAAGCTCTTTTACCTTACCAGCCCTTAAAAGGGCCTTTTGTGGGGGCATGCCCCAAAGAATTCAGCTCTTTTGCCTGTAAAAGAAAAATACAACCCCCCCAACATTAAAACCCACCACCCACATACCCCTAATCTAACCCAAACCCCCCTTAAAATAACCTAACACTAATCCCCTGAAGATCATCCTACCTTTAGTCGTCTTCACTCAGCCGAGCCACCGATGGAACTGAAGAAGACATTCGGACCGGCAGAAGTGATCATCCAAGGGGCGCTGAAGAAATCTTTCATCCGATGGAGTGATCCTCCAAGCGGCGCTGAAGAAATCTTCCATCCGGGCGATGTCATCTTCCAAGAGGGTTTAATTGTAACTTAGGTTAGGATTTATTTTACAGGTAATTTTGTATTTCTTTTAGCTAGGTAGTTATTAAATAGTTAATAACTATTTAATAACTATTCTAACTAGCTAAAATAAATACAAAGTTACCTGTAAAATAAATATAAATCCTAAGATAGCTACAATGTAATTATTAATTATATTGTAGCTATCTTAGGGTTTATTTTACAGGTAAGTATTTAGTTTTAAATAGGAATAATTTATTAAAGTATAGTGTAGTGTTAGGTGTAATTGTAACTTAGGTTAGTTTTTAGTTTACAGGTACATTTCTCTTTATTTTAGCTAGGTAAGCTATTAAATAGTTAATAACTATTTAATAGCTATTGTACCTAGTTAAAATAAATTGAAAGGTACCTGTAATATAAAAATAAATCCTAAGATAGCTACAATATAATTATTATTTATATTGTAGCTATATTAGGGTTTATTTTATAGGTATTTTATTTAGTATTTAGTTTTAAATAGGATTAACTTAGTTAATAATAGAAATATTATTTAGATTTATTTAATTAATATTTAAGTTAGGGGGTGTTAGGGTTAGTGTTAGACTTAGGTTTAGGGGTTAATAATTTTATTACAGTGGCGGCGGTGTAGTGGGGGGCAGGATAGGGGTTAATAAATTTATTATAGGTGGCGACGGTGTAGGGGGGGCAGGATAGGGGTTAATAAATTTAATATAGGTTGCGGCGGGTTCAGGGAGCGGCGGTTTAGGGGTTAAACTATTTATTTATTTGCGGCAAGGTGCAGGATCAGCAGGATAGGGGTTAATAACTTTATTATAGAGGGCGACAGGTATAGGGGGGGCAGGATAGGGGTTACTAGGTATAATGTAGGTGGCAGCGGTGTCCGGGAGCGGCGGTTTAGGGGTTAATACATTTATAAGACTTGCGGCGGGGTCTAGGAGCGGCGGTTTAGGGGTTAGTAACTTTATTTAGTTGCGGGGGGGCTCCGGGGGCGCCGGTATAGGGGGTAGAACAGTGTAGTTTAGTGTGAGTGCTTAGTGACAGGCTAGCAAGAAAGCTGTCAAACAGCCGAAGAGCAGCGAGATCGGATGAGTGATAACTCTCACAGTCCGCTGCTCATCGCCCCGCAGCTTTTTGACAGCTTTACTTGATAACTTAGGCAAATTTTTTCAGGTCCGCGGCGGCGATGTGAGGCGAGCTTAGGCGGGCGTATTGGGCCGGCGAAGGCAGGAAAGTTGACACGTTGATAACTACCCCCCATTGTCGAGCGGACATTATTTGCTGTAGCAAATCATGTCAGCTCGACATCGCTAAATGCGGACAGCATATGCTGTCCACATTTAACGTTGCACAAGCATTTCTTTTTTTTATACCTTTATTTATCAGATTTTTCAGCATATAACAAAATCACAAAAACGAATTTTTTTTTGCTGGAGACGCAGCTCCCATAACATCAGCAATTTAGTGGAGGCACAGCAGATTTTTCCAAACCTACAACAAACCCCAAAAAATTTAAAAAATCAAGCATAGATATCACAAAAAAAAGAAATATTTGGTGGAGACCCAGCTCCCATGACAACAGTGATTTAGAGGAGACACAGCTCCCACTTCATCCCTATATTCAATATAAATACCTCCACTAAGAACTCCAAAACATACAAACAAGAAAGAAAGAAAAAAAAAAAAAAAAAAAAAAAAATAAAAAGCTGGCTGGAGCAACCCGGTGGGGAGTGTCGGGCGGGAGCGCCGTTGTAGTGGTGGTGGGGGGTGTGTGGTGGGGGGGAGAGAGGGGGAGAGGTTTTTTTTGTTCTTTTTTGTTTATATTTTGTATCTAAATCCAGATTGGGTGTCAGAAGCACTGACAGATCTCTATGACCACAAAAAAATCTCATTAAAGGGACTTAAAAGTGCAAAAAGAAAATGTTCTTCTGCTATAAATAAAATTTTAAGCGCTGTAGCTTACATAACTATATGGTTAACCCATGAAGAGGGGTTAAACATATAGTTAAAGCAAGACCTAGCTGCACACATCTGGTTAGCCAATGACAAGAGGCATATGTGTGTAGCCACCAATCAGCAGCTTGCTTCCATTTGTGTCTAATTAGCAGTCATAAATGATTTAACAACAACTGTTTAGATCCACAAAATCTCATTGTAACTGCTGTAAACATATACCATAAACTGTAGATGATCACACCCTGTACATTTATTTTCCTCACAGAGAAAGTTTTGAGCCATTTTTTTTTAACCAACTGTATTCAAAAATAATAGGGCAAATACAAAGATAGGAAACGCAGCTCCATTATACAATAACTGAATAACAGTTGGTTTTGCATAAAGTGATACATCAAACATCAATAAAAGATCTGAACAAAAATAAGATATAAAATGAACATCATCAAATTAGATAAAACTAAGATGTCCAGGCTCCATTAGGAAATGTCATAGCAAATATGAGACGGAGGCATCAACACTCATGATATTCCTAAAAACAAAAACAAAAACAAAAAAAAACAAGGAAAAGATTTAATAAAATATTCCTGCCTTTGGACCAATAGATTGCCTTTTAAATCCATAGCTTGGTCACCCTTAAGGTATTGATAGCAGGTACATAACATTTCCCCATAAATTTCCATTTTGTAAGTCTTAATGTAGTAGTATTTTTCTAACTTTAAAAAATTCAGATACTCGTTGAATTCACAATGAGAGGGTCTCCTTACTCTTCCAATTTTTTGCCATCAAGTATTTAACACTGTTAGACATGGCATAAAATAATTTAAGGTGAGGATTATATTTGATTTTGGGAGGTTTATTGAATAACAACACCAGATGGTCTAAAGGACACTATAAACCAAGAATCTCATCATTAGTCTCCAAATTTTTTTGAATTAGGGTGCACCCCCACCACCACATGTGGACCATCCCGCTTCCCACCTGGTCACACTGTCAACACCAGTTCCGCCTGTATGGGTATAGGCAGTGTAGTTTCTGGTGTAGCAGTTTATTGTTTATTTCTATCATAATTAGGAAGATTAAAGTCCTCAAAGTAGATTGAAAGGTAGACTCCCCTACTTGAGACTCCCAAACAATTTTCTCAACTTTCCAAAAATGGAGGCACGCATCCTATTGGAATGTGAGCTAACGTCCTATAAATAGTGAAAAGAACATGACTTATCATTTCAGAGGTAGTTTTGAACCATTTTTATCTAGAAAGTCTACTCACATGAAAGGAACACATACTAGGAAAAACTGCTTCAGTGATATACCATGTTTAAAAGTTCTAAATCAAAGAGACACTTTTATTTCTAAAGCTGAAATCATATTTTGTTAGAATGCATTAAATAACATGTGTGATACTAAAAAGACTTGTGAGCCTTTAAAAATAGCATGCTGCACGTAGCTAACCAAATAACAGGAAAATATAGCAATTTGCATCAGTCAACACAAACTTTCCTTGTTTAAAGTCAAAGTCAAAGGGAGAGCAAAGTCAATATCAAACTTTCATGATTGAGTCAGCGCACACAAGTTTCCAGTTTACTTCTTTTATTTAATTTGCTTCATTATCTTGGTATTCTTAGTTGAATAGAATACCTAGGTAGGCTGAGTAGTAGCTGGGAGCTAGTTGCAGATTGGTGGCTGTAAATATATATCTCTTGTCATTGGCTCACTTGATGTGTTCAGCTAGGTCCCAGTAGTACATTGCTGCAACTTCAACAAAGGATACCAAGACAATGAAGCACATTTGATAATAAAAGTAAAATGGAAAGTTGTTTAAAATTGTACACTCTATCTGAATCAGAAAAGGAAAAAATTGGGTATCATGTCACTTTAAGCATTTAATTTGTAAGTTTTCCCTTAGACCAGTTTGTTCTTCAATTTCTGTTTGCAATTCCTCAGGTTAAAAAAGCTGAGGCCTCTCTGAAGTCTGCTGTCTGTGTAGATAAATATACAGTATAGCCTGACACTTTACATAATCCAGTGAAGGATTTGAATATTGTACCTTAAACGATATAATGCAGATCCTTGTTGCTGTATTGTTTACAGGGACATGGTATTTGCATTTAGCAATAACTTTTTTTTTTTTTAGCCTCTTTGTTGCTAAACCATTTTGTATCCTCTTGCTAGAGCTGGAGCTGTTTGGCGCTCATTGCATTTACACAAAAATGATACTTCCTTTTTTCAGCAGAGCAAGCATTTTCAGAAAATAACTTTAATTTGCAGAAATAGCAACTTTGAAGAGATCACTACAATATGCAATGAAAACAAAAGTCTTTCTTGTGTAATTTCCTATAGAATACATATAACAGCACATGAGTCATTGTTTCTTAATTATGTTTAACACACATTTTATGGTTTCATATAAAAATCAGAAGGTCTAAAGGGATATGAAACCCACATTTTTTATTTTGTGATTCAGATAGAGCATGCAAGTTTAAGCAACTTTCTAATTTACTCCTATTATCATTTTTTCTTCGTTCTCTTGGTATCTTTATTTGAAAAGCAGGAATGTAAAGCTTAGGAGGCGGCCCTTTTTGGTTCAGCATCTAAATATAGCCACCAATAAGCAAGCGCTACCCAGACTCGCGGCCAATCAGCCTCCAGCAGGGAGGTTTCAATCAACCCGATCATATTCGATCGGGTTGAATTGCGGCAGTTCCTGTCCGCCTCATCAGAGCAGGTGGACAGGGTTATGGAGTAGCGGTCTTTAGACTGCTGCTCCATAACTTGTGTTTCTGGCGAGTCTTCAGACTCGCCAGAAAAACACGGCCCTTCAAGCTCCATTCGGAGCTTGATAAATGGG
This sequence comes from Bombina bombina, assembly GCF_027579735.1. NCBI lineage: Eukaryota > Metazoa > Chordata > Amphibia > Anura > Bombinatoridae > Bombina > Bombina bombina. Next base: position 955,175,041 of record NC_069500.1, read on the forward strand.
CCTCATGGGCTACATTGGAGCCACTGCCTCTATATAGTTAATATATTAGGTATGCAATTGCAATTTTTATGGCAATCACCTACTAATGACAAAGGTGTGAAACCCCACATCGAAAAGAGTGGGCTCCCCTTTTCCAAACTGGGGACTCATGCCTCTCTGTGTTTTATGTGTGTGTATGGGTGGGAGGTGTGCGTTTGGGGCAGGTGATCACCAGAAAATTAAAGGAAGGAATCCCCTCTTTCACATTAGAGGTCTTAAACCACTTTGTTTAAATCAGAGGGGGAGATAGGTGCTTCAGTTGTGTGGGGCACGCAAAAATTGGATGAAGCTGGATTCGTCATCACTCAGCTAAATGAAGGATGAGATGCGGGCAGAGGAACGGCATGATGTTTACCATCACAAAATGGTAAATATTTTACCAATAAAAAGGCAAGATTACAAGTGGAGCGCTTAATTTATTATGCTCCGGCAAACGGGCAAATTTGCTCATTTGGGGGGAGCGCGATAATTAACCAGCCATTACAAGTGGCTGGTTATTACTACCGTGAGCTCGCGGTAGGAATCAGTGCTCCAAAAATTAACCAGAGATTAGATCTCTGGTTAATTTTCTAAAAGTGCCCCAAATGCCCTCAAAATAGAGTGCATTGTATTTTTTAATTAAAAACAAATCTAACATTTTTTTTAATAAAAAAACAAAAAGCTGGGGCTTTAAAGTTGGTGGGAGTGGGGTTTTAGAAGAAAAAAAAACGGCACTGAAAAGTGCCTTTACATTGTGGTCTATGAGAACAATGTGTTCCCTTAGACAGTAATGTAATTATATATGATATGATTATATACATATATATTTATGTGTTAATATGTGTATATACAGATATTAACACATAAATATATATGTATATATATTAAAAAATGCTGCCCATCGCTGCGCTACATACCTCCGCTGCACAAGGTTCTGATACCATATGTGACGGCATAAGAACGAGGCTCCCATAGGAGACTATGGCCCCTAGTTATCAAGCCGTCAACCTCAAATACGCTGGAATTCCGCAGCGTATTTGAGGCGAGGCTGATTCGCCTTAGTTATCAAGGCCTACACACCGCAAAAGTAGAATCTGGTGACGTAAGCATCGATCGCCGGACTCAGTCCGACACAGATCGATTCTTACGTCACTCCAGATGTTCTGAACGCAAGTTCGGCACAATCTGACTACTTTTGGGAGTTATCAAAATCCCAGCAGGTACGCTCGGCACTTTAACGGCCCAGCGTACCTGGTTTTTAAACTGCCGCCCTGGAGGTGGCGGATCCCATAGGAATCAATGGGAGTCAGACCATAGCGAAAGTTCAAGTTCGCTGCTGCCTGACATCCCATTCATTCCTATGGGAAGTGTGTACACCTAACACCCTAACATATACCCCGAGTCTAAGCACCCCTAATCTGCCCCCACTACACCGCCGCCACCTATATTTAACATTTTAACCCCTAAACCGCCGCTCCCGAACCCTGCCGCAACTCTAAGAAATCTGTTAACCCCTAAACCGCCACTCCTGGCCCCCGCCGCCACCTACATAATACCTATTAACCCCTATCCTGCCCCCTTATACCGCCGCCACCCCTAATAAATGTATTAACCCCTATCCTGCCGCTCCCGGACCCCGCCGCAACAAAATAATCTGCCGCCCTACACCGTCGCCACCTATACATTTATAAGAGTTGCGGCGGGGTCTAGGAGCGGCAGTTTAGGGGTTAATAACTTTTTTTAGTTGCGGGGGGCTCCGAGGGCGCCGGTATAGGGGGTAGAACAGTGTAGTTAGTGTGGGTGCTTAGTGACAGGCTAGCAATAAAGCTGTCAAAAAGCCGAAGAGCAGCGAGATCGGATGAGTGATAATTCTCACAGTACGCTGCTCATCGCCCCGTACTTAGTGCGCAGCTTTTTGACAGCTTTATTGATAACTTAGTGAAAAATTTCAGGTCCGCGGCGGCGATGGTAGGCGAGCTTAGGCGGGCGTATTGGGCCAGCGAAGGCAGGTAAAGTAGACGGCTTGATAACTAGGCCTCTATGGAAGCGTGCTCTTATAATTAACTTGTAATGCCAGCGCACATTATCGTAAGCTGGTTTTACAAAGTGAAGCGCTAATATCACTTGCATGCCCAAAGTGTCTTAGAAAAATGTAATCAATGACAGTGCCCCTGTTTTGCAGACTAATTGTATATACTGTGCAGTACATTAAGAAACTTTAAATCACTTTAAGTTCTGGAATCTGGATTCTCATTGGCTTCTTCTTTTTTGTTTTGTCACTTGTTGATGTGTAAATACCTTAAGAAACACACCTGGATCATATATGTTTTGTATGTTTACTTAACCTAAGTGTAGGAAATCCAGATGATCCATTGCTATTGCTGGCGGTGCAATAACAATTTAAAAGATAAATGTTATTCAGAGATTACAATATTGTTGGTAAGATCAATAATTTTTACAATAAATTGTAAAAGATTAGAATCTAAGCTTATGCTACACATTTTTCCATGTTTGTCAGAATCATATACTTTCCAGAAGATCCTCTTTACCAGAAAATGTTCCTTTATTTGTGTCATTGAAATGTATTCTTCGCAGTGAGGTTTGTAGCTCTTGGCTTTTGTGGGTCTGTGGGTGGATAGAAAAATGCTTATGTTGGATTGTTATCTAGATCACTATTGACTTGTGTTTCTATCTACCAGAGTTCTATTAACAGAATTCTAAGATATTTGCTTTTTTAATATAATTGTTGATATATGTGCATATATAAATTAATATATACATTAAATAATTGTGATTGTATTTTAATATTCACACATTTGTTTACAGGATGTACACAGCTCAGCCTTATTGCCATTAATTTTCCACAGAACAAAAATGAAGACCAAAATAAGGGGTCACAATCTTTCATGATTCAGATAGAGCATACAATGTTAAAGGGACAGTCAACTTGAATTTTTTTTATTGTTTTAAAAGATAGATAATGCTTTTATTACCCATTCCCCAGGTTTGCATAACTAACACAGTTATATTAATATACAGTTTACTTCCATTATAACATTTTACACAGTATTTTTATGTGCACACATTCTGGGACACCTGCTCCTACTAAGCATGTGCAGGAGTTCAGTTATCCTAAGAAATAAGTAAGTTTACAATGCACAATATAGGAAGACTTGACGAGCCTTTTGGTTCTTATTTACCATGAAATTCTTTGCTTCTACATTTCTATTATTCATTTGTTTTGTTACTGTTTAGCAATGACATGTGGGCGTTTACTACCATGAATATGAGTTATCAGCTAATAATCATGTTAACAATATTCTTTGCTTATGATATGCTAGAATAAACTATGCATCCAATGTTCATACAATACCATAATGTACTTTGAATATAAAAAGTGGCCACTTTCACTAAAATGATATTAAAATAATATAAGAAATGCAAACAAACAATTTGGACATGTGGTTCAATATGAGGATCAAAAAGCAAAAAGCAATGTTGAATAGACAGCACAATATATCAATGAGCACTGGCTGAGACACTGTATCGCTTTGTCCAATTAAGAAACAATTGTGATAGACCTGTGTTATACTGTAGCAGCTGGTTGCAAGATCCGTTAACCCCTTACATTCGCAAGACTCATCATTGGAAATAAGTGGACATAAGCCAGACAATTCTAGCAAATATAAAATATGTAAACAAACTCACTTGTTTCTGAGAATGATGTCCAATATTCGATGAGATCCAGGAAAACGGAACTGTTGTATCCACTCTTTAGTAGTGCAGTCAGTTGCAGCAGTTACAGATACTGCCTAAATTCACAGCAGTATCCCGGCTTGTCTCACAGGTGTTGGGAAGGGCTCCCCTGCCAAACCCTCGATTAAAGCAATAAGTGAACAAAGATTTTTCAACACCTTTCAGTGAAACAAAATAGAACCCAATACTCGAAAGAACAGTAAGGCTGATAAGATACGTTTTAAAACTTCACCTTTATTTAGACAACGTGAGTAAAAAGACAAAGGCACAGTACACAGACCTGACTACCGCTGACGCGTTTCCTGCCCTATTGGGCACTTCATCAGAGCTCTGATGAAGTGCCCAATAGGGCAGGAAACACGTCAGCGGTAGTCAGGTCTGTGTACTGTGCCTTTGTCTTTTTACTCACGGAGTCTAAATAAAGGTGAAGTTTTAAAACGTATCTTATCAGCCTTACTGTTCTTTCGAGTATTGGGTTCTATTTTGTTTCACTGAAAGGTGTTGAAAAATCTTTGTTCACTTAAAATAATATAATGTCTTTCATAAATAAATACCTTATTTTTTTATCTATCTATCTATCTATCTATCTATCTATCTTTCTATTTAATCTATCTATGTCGATAAACAGCTTTGTATATGCTAATGGACAAAAAAAAGAGACCTTTAATTTTAAGGGACAGTTAAGTCAAAATTAAACGGTTATGATTGAGATAAAGGGGCATATGTATAAAGCTCCGAATGGAGCTTGATGCCCCGTGTTTCTGGAGAACGCTGCTCTATAACCTGTCCGCCTGCTCTGAGCAGGCGGACAGACATCGCCGGAAATCAACCCGATCGAGTACGATCGGGTTGATTGACACCCCCCCTGCTGGCAGCCTACTGGCCGCGAGTCTGCAGGGGGCGGCGTTGCACCAGCAGCTCTTGTATTCATCGAGGTCCGGCGGACCTGATCCGCAGTGTCGGATCAGGTCCGCCAGACCTTGATAACTAGAGGCCAAAGCATGCAATTTAAACAACTTTGCATTTAATTTCTATTAGCAAATTTGCTTTGTTCTTCTGGTAATCTTTGTTGAAGATTAAGAGGCCTGCTTATCAAGCCATCAACTTTCTTGCATTCAACGGCACCAACACGCTCGCCTGACATCACCTAATATCGCGGCTGTGGACCTGAATACGCTATTTATATAAAAAGCTGTCAAAAAGCCGCACACCAAGTACGGGGCGATGAGCAGTGGACTGTTGTTAACTAAACAGTCATCAATCTCGCTGCTATTCGGCTTTTTCCTAGCTTTATTTATATACTGTCACTAAACACCGCCACTATACTAAACTGTTTAACCCCTATCCCGCCGCTCCCCGACCCTGCCGCAACTTTAATAAAGGTATTAACCCCCATCCCGCTGCTCCCGGAGCCCACCGCAACTCTAATAAATGTATTAACCCCTATCCCACCGCTCCTGGAGCCTGCCGCAACTAAATAAAGTTATTAACCCCTATCCCGCTGCTCCCCGACACTGCCGCAACTCTAATAAACCTATTAACCCCTATTCCGCCGCTCCCGGAACCCGCCGCAACCTAAATAAATGTATTAACCCCTAAACCTCTGGCCTCCTACATCACTACCACTTACTAAACCTATTAACCCCTAAACCGCCAGCCCCCCACATCGCCATAAACTAAATTAACCTATTAACCCCTAAACCTAACAACCCGCTAACTTTATATTAAATATTAACTCATCCCTATCTTATAATAAGTTAAAACTTACCTTTAGAATTAAATTAAACTATATTAAACTAATAATTAACCTACCCTAACTGTTATACTAAAATTACATTAAACTATATTAAATTAATAATTAATCTACCCTAAAACAACCGAATATAGGGGGCGCTAAAAGTACATGGATAAATCAGTGCAAAAATAAATCACTATGCATGGAAAATACAGAGCAATTCATACATCACAAGAACCAAACAAATGTATAAAACCTTTAAATAAAACCTTTGAATAAAGGATAACACAGAGACCAAAGTCTTTCTTGGAAATATATGACCGGATGACCGGAGAAGAAGGGATATAAAATGTTCTTATGTAGGCTGCCTCCTCCTCACCGACTGGTCCGGGTAAAGCTGAAAAAATGCAAGAAAACAGAGGGGCGCCTCATGTGTGGTATAATCAGATGATATGATACAAAACAAACAGAATGGAGCCAAATGAGTACTCACATACTCTTGAAGCACACCTATGTGCTGGTAGAGACAAGCTGCAATTTCAGATAGGTGTGACAGCTCACCCTCCAGGCAATGCTGTGTGGGCTGGTGAGAAATTAGAAAACACAAAAAGAAAGCACTACATGTGCAGACCATTAAAGATATAACCGGCAATATCTCTTAGATGATACAGATGGGTACTCACATACTCCTGTAGCACACTTATGTGCTGGTAGAGGCAGGCTGTAATTTTAAGGCAGGTGTAACAGCTCACCCTAGGTGTAGATTCTTAGTTGTGCAGGAGTGTAGGTCCCAGTGAACATTCAGCAAAGGCATAAGGTAGGAAGAAAAATCCACTCAGAGTGCATTTGGAATAAAATACAGCTATTTATTAAAAACAAAAATAAAAAACAACACAGCAGTTGTTGTGATAAGTGGATAAAAGGGTTACAATGACACCCCACAAATGCAACGCGTTTCTCAGTTTAAAACCGTTTCATCAGGCATATATTCATTCTTCATCCTACCTCTGCCTTAAATAACAAACTAACTAATATATGCATGATGAAACGATTTTAAACCGAGAAACGCGTTGTATTTGTGGGGTGTCATTGTTAACCCTTTTATCCACTTATCACAACAACTGCTGTGTTGTTTTTTATTTTTGTTTTTAATAAATAGCTATATTTTATTCCAAATGCACTCTGAGTGGATTTTTCTTCCTACCTTATGCCTTTGCTGAATGTTCACTGGGACCTACACTCCTGCACAACTAAGAATCTACACCTAGGGTGAGCTGTTACACCTGCCTTAAAATTACAGCCTGCCTCTACCAGCACATAAGTGTGCTACAGGAGTATGTGAGTACCCATCTGCATCATCTAAGAGATATTGCCGGTTATATCTTTAATGGTCTGCACATGTAGTGCTTTCTTTTTGTGTTTTCTAATTTCTCACCAGCCACACAGCATTGCCTGGAGGGTGAGCTGTCACACCTATCTGAAATTGCAGCTTGTCTCTACCAGCACATAGGTGTGCTTCAAGAGTATGTGAGTACTCATTTGGCTCCATTCTGTTTGTTTTGTATCATATCATCTGATTATACCACACATGAGGCGCCCCTCTGTTTTCTTGCAATTAATCTACCCTAACTGTTATACTAAAATTACATTAAACTACATATTAAATTAACTAAATTACATATTTAAAAACCTAACTCTACTCAAATAATTTAAATCTACAATTAAAAATTACAAAGTTACAAAAAACGAACAAATAACTTACAAAAAATAACAAACACTAAGTTACAAACCCCCCCACTAAGTTACACAAAATAAAAAATAAATTATCAAATTTTTAAACTAATTACACCTAATCTAAGAGCCCTATGAAAATAAAAAAGCCCCCCCAAAATAAAAAAAAACCCTAGCCTACAATAAACAACCAATGGCCCTTAAAAGGGCCTTTTGCGGGGCATTGCCCCAAAGAAATCAGCTCTTTTACCTGTAAATAAAAAATACAAATACCCCCCAATAGTAAAACCCACCACCCACACAACCAAGCCCCCCAAATAAAAACCTATTCTAAAAAACCTAAGCTCCCCATTGCTCTGAAAAAGGGCATTTGTATGGGCATTGCCCTTAATAGGGCATTTAGCTCTTTTTCAAAATCCCAAACCCCTAATCTAAAATTAAAACCCACCCAATAACCCCATAAAAAAGTATAACACTAACCCTCGAAGATCCACTTACAGTTTCTGAAGAGCCGACATCCATCCTCAACGAAGCGGCAAAAGTCCTCATCGAAACCGGCAGAAGTCTTCATCCAAGCGGGCCGACGTCTTCATCCAACCGGGCAGAAGTCTTCATCCAGACGGCATCTTCTATCTTCATCCATCCAGCGCGGAGCGGCTCCATCTTCAAGACATCCGACGCGGAGCATCCTCTTCTTACGACGTCTTCTTCCGAATGAAGTTTCCTTTAAATTACGTCATCCAAGATGGCATCCCTTAGATTCCGATTGGCTGATAGAATCCTAGGCTAGGGTTTTTTTTTTTATTTTGGGGGGGGGCTTTTTTATTTTCATAGGGCTCTTAGATTAGGTGTAATTAGTTTAAATATTTGATATTTAATTTTAGTGGGGTTTTTTTTGTAAGTTAGTGTTTGTTATTTTGTGTAACTTAGTTGTCAGTTTGTTGTAACTTTGTAATTTTTAATAGCAGATTTAAATTATTTGAGTAGGGTTAGGTTTTTAACTATATAATATATTTAATTTAATTTATAGTTTAATGTAATTTTAGTATAACAGTTAGGGTAGATTAATTATTAGTTAATATAGTTTAATGTAATTTTAGTCTAATAGGGTAGATTAATTAATAGTTTAATATAGTTTATTGTAATTTAAGTATAATAGTTAGGGTAGATTAATTATTAGTTTAAGATAGTTTTAATGTAACTTTAGTATAATAGTTAGGGTAGATTAATTATTAGTTTAAGATAGTTTAATTTAAATCTAAAGGTAAGTTTAAATTTATTATAAGATAGGGATGTTGTAATTTTAATGTAAAGTTAGCGGGTTGTTAGGTTTAGGGGGTTAATAGGTTAATTTAGTTTTATGGCGATGTGGGGGGCTGGCGGTTTAGGGGTTAAAAGGTTTAGTAAGTGCTAGTGATGTGGGAGGCCAGGGGTTTAGGGGTTAATACATTTATTTAGTTGCGGTGGGCTCCGGGAGCGACGGGATAGGGGTTAATAACATTATGTAGGTGTCGGCGGTGTCGGTGCGGCAGATTAGGGGTTAATAAGTATAATTTAGGTGGCGGCAATGTCGGGGGGTGGCAGATTAGGGGTTAATAAGTATATTGTAGGTGGCGGCGGTGTAGGGAGCGGCGGGAATAGGGGTTAATAACATTATGTAGGTGGCGGCGATGTCGGGCGGCAGATTAGGGGTTAATAAGTATAATGTAGGTGTCGGCGGTGTCGGGGCGGCAGATTAGGGGCTAATAAGTGTAATGTAGTTGGCGGCAGATTAGGGGTATTTAGACTTGGGGCTTATGTTAGGGTGTTAGGTGTAAACATAACTTTTATTTACCCATAGGAATCAATGGGATATAGGGCAGCAGCGAACATAACATTGATTCCTATGGCAGCGAGCGTACCTGTTAGCAGTTTTGATAGTTACTCGCGGGAATTTGCATTCGGAACATCTGTAATGACGTAAGCATCGATCTGTGTCAGACTGAGACCCGGCGGATCGTATGTTACGTCACAGATTTCAACTTTTGCCGGTCTGTAGGCTTTGATAAATAAGGGGAATCAGGCTCGCCACAATTACGCTGCGGAATTCCAGCATATTTGCGGTTGACGGCTTGATAAATAGGCCTCTATGGGGCCAATTTATTAAGGCGCCAATCTCAACGCATTCGCAATGGGCTATACGCTCGCCATACATCGCTGGCCCAATTTAAATTCGACAGCCTTTTTTTTATCAACAAGTCTGTCCAAAACACGATTGTCAAGACCAACGCGAATAGCATTGGACCGTTGATAAATCTGAACCATTGATGTCGCGGAGATTTTTTTGAAACAGCTCTATTTATACCTGAACAAACAATAAAACTCATAAAATGTACCTGTGGATATATATATTTCTTGCAAAAAGCTTATATCTTACTTTTTATACTCAATTTCATATTCTTAATGCTCGAATATGTACCTATCTCTTTGCACCTATTGTGAATATATATATATATATATATATATAATATATATATATATATATATATATATATATATATATTTTAGAAAAAAAGACTTTCTGTGATGTGAACTGTACCTAGGTATAGGCCACACTGGAGGCGCAGAAGCTGACACTGTAAAGAGAAAAGCTGCTGGAGTGAACCTAAGAGTGTGTTCACTCTACCCTTATGAGTAATCACACCGTATTAATTAAAGGAAAAGAAAGATGTGGTTCACTACACAGCGCTAATCTTATAATCTCTGTATAGCAGATAGAGTAATATTTATTTTTGTGAATGCAAGGGCAGACATGCGTAATAAAACAATCAATGTCTCTCGCAACAAATGACAAATGGTGACTTGTATAAGGTGTTACTATAATAAAGCAACCCAGTTCTGATACATAAAAAAGAATATAAGAAAGATCCTGCTCAGTGACTTGTATAAGGTGTTACTATAATAAAACAACCCACTTCTGATACATGAAAAAGAGTATGAGGAAAGTCCTGCTCAGGTAAGTTGGCTATTAAGGTACACACTTAATAGCCAACTTACCTGAGCAGGACTTTCCTCATACTCTTTTTCATGTATTAGAAGTGGGTTGTTTTATTATAGTAACTCCTTATACAAGTCACCATTTGTTGCGAGAGACATTGTTTTATTACGCATGTCTGCCCTTGCATTCACAAAAATACATATTACTCTATCTGCTATACAGAGATTATAAGATTAGCGCTGTGTAGTGAACTACATCTTTCTTTTCCTTTAATATATATATGTATATATATATATACAGTATATATTATTATTATTATTATCATTTATTTGTAAAGTGCCGCCAAATTCTGTGGCGCTGATATATATATGTTTTATTTCTGAAATGTTTTACAAACTTATTTACATGTATTATTTATCTTTTAATTTCTTTTCATTAAAAAATAAAGCAAGTTCAAGTGCTGGCCTAGTGTTTGTGCTACACCTGTGTATTGTTTCCTGATTAGAGTCTCTATTTCAAGACCAATACTACACAGGTGTTAAAATCATGGGATGGCCTTCTAGATAGATTACACCTTTAAATTCTAACATAGTTCAAGAGAAGGAATCAAACAATGATAATAGGAAAACATTATAGAGGTGATTATAATTGCTGCTTTATCTGAATCATGACAGTTTAATGTTATGTAGACTATCCCTTTCTGCTTAAGATGATATTGAATCAAACATCATTTACAGATTTTATTTGATTATAATACTCTTACAAATGTTGACTAATTATGTATTTTCTAAATATTAAATTGTCTGATCTTTTTTGGTTATGTTCATGTGACAACCAATTGTTTATGAAGTGAAAATGACAGCCATTGTATGTATTAGCAATTATAATATACAATCTAAGAAATGTCACCTACAATTTTTGATAATTTATTTGATATCCTTATAACACAGTTTTTTGCATCGTCGAAGGTCACTACATCACCTTATACATATTCCCTGCGTCATAATTATCCCAGATATGCGGTACGTGCGTCCCATCATCTCATGAATGTTATCATCCCATTTTTGTCATCTCTAACACTAACTACTACTGCAACACCAATTCCACCAGTATTAACCAATTTGATTAGTTATTGAGTAGAAAACGTATGTTAACTTTTTATTCGCTTATTTAATTAATCACGTGATTATGCATTTCCCAATAAAACGTGGTTGATAATTGACTTATTTGGTGGTTATTAGAAGTTGGAGTATTGCGTGGAAGAAGGAGCAAAAATGTTGTACTTTTTTTTATTTCTTTTCAACTATAAACATCATCTCCTGGAGCAGTTGTTCCATGCGTTAAACATGACACAATTTTTTTTATTAACAAATGTGAAGTTATACTCTTTGGTAATCTAAATATATTATGTAATATCTCTTTTTGTTCTCTTTTATCCCTTTATGTTTGACAGCATCTACTAGTGAAAGGAGTTCATCCCTTTCACTCAAAGGATATAGGCACATTCTTGGGAGAAATACTCTTGGCACTCTTATGAGTCTTTGTTGATGCACATCTACTTGTGCAGCCTGTTGCAGGTTTATTAATCTCCTATTCCTGCATTGAAAAAGTCAGGGACTGTGTTCCTTTCTTTCATTCCTGTTGTATAAATAATAACTTGTCCCCTTGCTTTGTAATGAACTCTACGACAGAGAGACAAAGATGAAACATATCCCATAAATAAGGTAATATCTCCCTACTTTAAATTAAATGTCTAATTTTCGATGGATTTTAAAGTGTTTTATAGCAAGATTTTTGGCCATTAGCATATACAAAGCTGTTTATAATCTTTTACATTATATATTACAGTGATATACTTTTGTTAGCTAAGAATTGCATTAAAGAGATCTAGTTCTCAAAATGTTTACATAATGTGATATACATATATATATAATATATATATATATATATATATATATATAAAAATATATATATATATATATATATATATATATATATATATATATATATATATACTATGCAAAAAAGGCAGCACTCACTGGTCATTTGTAAGTAAAATTTAGCTTTTAATAATACAAAAAGTTAAAATCTTGGGAAAAGCATGACGTTTCGATGCCTAACTGGCATCTTTTTCAAATGTCCCATTTGAAAAAGATGCCAGTTAGGCATTGAAACGTCATGTTTTTCCCAAGATATTAACTTTTTGTATTATTAAAAGCTAAATTTTACTTACAAATGACCAGTGAGTGCTGCCTTTTTTGCATAGTACATACTGTTTTGACATTGCACCCCTGGCAGCTGCTACTAAATATATGGTGTGCTTTCCTACACAGGATTTTGCTTTATATATATATATATATATATATATATATATATATATATATATATATATATATATATATATATATATATATGCCAGAGGGCAGTCTATGTTTAAAAAATACAAATTCCCCAAGCTAAAGTTACAAAAAATAAAAAAGTAAAATTTCAGAAAAAATAAACAAAGCTATCCGAAATAAAAAAATGTAAACCTAAACTAATACCCCTATAAAAATAAAAAATCCACCCCAAAATAAAAACACCCCCTAAATCTAATACTAAACTACCAAGAGCCCTTAAAAGGGCCTTTTGTAGGGCATTGCCCTAAGTTAAACAGCTCTTTTACATTTAAAAATTACTAAATTACAAAATAAAAAAAAATGGGGCATTTGTATGGGCATTTCCCTTAAAAAGGGCAATCGGCTATTTTCCAGCCCAAAAAATACTAATCTAAAAAAAATCTATAAAAAAAAATCCACACCAAAAAATAAAAAAATTCTAAGACTAAGCCCCAAATAGGTACTCACCGTTCCTGAAGTCCGGCAGAGATGGTCGTCTTCCAGGCGGCTCCATCATCTTCTATTTTCATCGGGAATGAAGGCGGCGTGGAGCGGAGGTGCGGAGCTGTCTTCCCCGATGCGTAGATCCTCTCCATCTGATGTCCGTCGTAGACTGAAGATTCAATTTGCGGTACCTTGCATTCCTATTGGCTGAAATTTTGAAATCAGCCAATAGGATTAGAGCTACTAAAATCCTATTGGATGTTCAAATCACCCAATAAGATTTCAGTAGCTCTCTTCCTATTGGCTGATTTTAAAATTATAGCCAATAGGAATGCAAGGCACCCCAATAAATATGGGGTACCTTGCATTCAATCTTCAGTGCGCAAGGGACGATCGCATGAAGAGGAGCCTCAACACCGCCGAGGACCGCCGCTGTTGAGGACATCTGCTGAGGATCTGTCCATCGGGAAGCCCCCTCAGCTCCGCCTTCACTCCCGTTAAAGATCGAAGATGAAGGAGCTGCCTGGAAGAAGACCTTCTCTCCCGGACAGTGAGTACCTATTTGGGGCTTAGTGTTAGGATTTTTATTATTTTTGTTTATTTGTTTATTTTTAAGATTAGGGGTTTAATGGGCTGGAAAAGAGCTGATTGCTCTTTTAAGGTCAATGCTCATACAAATGCCCCTTTAGGGGCAATAGGTAGTTTAGTTTTTTTTTTAGTGTTGTTGTTTTTTTTATTTTGGGTGGTTTGGTGGGTGGGGGGCTTTTACCGTTAGGGGGATTTAGTAATTTTTAAATGTAAAAGAGCTGTTTAACTTAGGGGGATGAAAAACAGAGGGGCGCCTCATGTGTAGTATCGTAAATGGACACACAATAAAAACTGATTTGGCCAAATGAGTACTCACACACTCCAGGAGCACACTTATGTGCTAGTAGGGGCCGACTGCAGATTTATGGGGGTGTGGCAGCTAACCCGTACGATGCTGTTTTCAGTTTTGTGGTGCTGGGAATGTAATAGGAAAAACACTACATGTGCAGACTGTTAAGGGTAAAACCAGCAATATTTGTTCAGTTATGTAGGTGGGTACTCACATATTCTCAAAGCACACCAATGTGCTTGTGGAAGCAGGCTGCAGATTTAGGCAGGTGTAGCAGCTCACCCAAACAGTCAGGTGCTTGAGGCAAATACTGTTGTGAAACAGTAAGTGAGATGATCCAAACAAAAATGCACAAAATATCTGGAACAATTCTTACGTGCAAATAAGGCAGTAGGTAGGTAGAAGAATCCACTCAATAAATAAAAATAAAAATGTTTAATAAAAACAGCTTAAAAAACAACAACACACAGGTTTGTTGTGCTAAGTGGATTAAGGGGGGGTTAACAATGCCCTACAAAAAGGCCCTTTTAAGGGCTATTGGTAGTTTAGGTTTAGGGGGTGTTTTTATTTTGGGGGGGCTTTTTTTTTATTTTCATAGGGATTAGGTTTAATTTTTTTTATTTTTGATAATTTTGTTTATATTTTTCTGTAATTTTAGAGTTTTTTGTTGTTGTAATTTTAGATTATTTTTATTGTAATTTAATGTTCGGTTTTATTTAAGTGTAATTTAGTATTTGGGTTAATTTAGTGGGTGTTAGGTTAGGGGGCTTAGTAATTAAATTAGTTATTTGCATTGTGGGGGGTTGGCGGTTTAGGAGTTAGAAGCTTAATTAGGTTTATTGCAATGTGGGGGTTTGTCGGTTTAGGGGTTATAAGGTTAATTAGGTTTATTGCCATGTGGGGGTTAGTCGATTTAGGGGCTAATAGGTTTATTGCAAATGTGGGGGTTTGTTGGTTTAGGGGTTAATAGGCTAATTAGGTTTATTGCAATGTGGGGGTTTGTCGGTTTAGGGGTTAATAGGTTAATTAGGTTTATTGCGATGTGGTGGTTAGTCGGTTTAGGGGCTAATAGGTTTATTAGGTTTATTGCGATGTGGGGGTTGGGGGTTTAGGGGTTAATAGGTTAATTAGGTTATTGTGATGTGGGGGTTTGTTGGTTTAGGGGTTAATAGGTTATTTAGGTTTATTGCTATGTGGGGGGGTTGGCACATATACAATACAAACAAAAGAAATAAACATGAGATGCCTAAACATTTGTAATTGCAACAATTCTGGGCGAAGTGGTGCATTATCTGACAGAAATGCAGGGGTGCCAATATTTTTGACCATGACTGTGTGTGTGTGTATGTATTTGTATATACAGTATATATATATGTGTGTGTGAACCATAGATTTAGAAAGGAACCTAGATTTTGAAGGCCTATGCCAGTGTAACTCCTGGAAATGTATAATACAGAAAATAAACATTCAAATATGATTTATGGTTGTTTTCATCACTGGTAAAGCATACCTAGGTAGGCTGCAGAGAATTAATATTTTACTTGGCGATTTCCACATTAACATAAATGCATCTTTACCTTGTATTGCCTAGCTGCTCAACCAAGCAAGGATATTGTTTTCAACGATTTCCCCCAATATTTTATTAATATTATTATTATGTTTATCTACAAAATGTTATTTACAAAAAATAACCCTTTGAGACAGAATCTATAACCATTCAACACTTATGGTTATGTCTGTTTTGATTTTTCACAAATATATGTATGTTGGCATATTATCTTTCTTATTGTTTGTATGCAAAAACGTAACATGTTTGATCAGATTAAGTAATCATAATAATTATATATGTTTCGGGGCCTGAATTGGAGCATGCAACTGCTGCAACCATACAAGAGCAAAGTGATGTGCAATATCCCAGTGAGGAGGAGGATTTGTTTTCGCAAACTATCTCCTCTCTCAGTCTACTTGAGGACACAAAGCAGCCACGGGCTTATCAAGTCAAAAGTGCTCCTGTCCCTTCTGCTGCCTTGTCTGAACCAGCATATCAGATGCTTGGATATGGTAAACATCAGCAGATGCAGCTACATCCCCCTCAGCAGCAGATGCAGCCACAATGGCAGATTCAGACACTTTCCCCCTCAGCAGCAACAGCAGCAGATACAGCCACATCCCCTCAGCAGTCATAGTGACAGATGCAGCCACTACCCCCTCAGCAGCAACAGCAGCCACATCTGCCACACAATATATATTATATGCCACCAACACAGCAGCTGCATCCGCCTCATATGGAACCATGGCAGTAGGACACCCCATTGGTACCTCCACAGCACCGCCCCCTGTCATGGCAACAGTCCCCACCACCCACCACCAATGTTTTTTCCACTATGCCACCGGGGACATCATTCCACTATCCAGTCCACTGCCTCACCACAGCCATTTTGTCCCAGTAACTCAGCCTCAGAAAACCCCAGGCACCTGGGACTGTGCCTTCCAATCAGGTATGAACTGCTCCACTCTATACACCAGGCGATGCGGCTGTCACAAATTCAGCAGCAGCAGGCATTCAGGAGACAACAAAGCCAATTAAATTTCCTGAATGCCACACTTGTCCAAATTGTCGAGGCTGTTTGAGAGGCACGTGGACAGACATCAAAATCCCTCCTCATTTAGTGTTGCGTCGTCTGTGATCTGCCTTCAGGAACATGAGTCAAAGGTGGTGTCCTCCCAAGCAGCTGTTGGGCATCGCACGAGACGCCACACTTCCTCCCCAAAGCAAAGTTCCACTGCAGGCATTACATTTATTTTTCTCTTTTCTTCCTCTTTTTTATTTATTTATTTTTTTAAAATATATTACTTTATTCTCAAACACTTTTTATGTTTAAATAATTTTTATTGTTTCATATTTTTCGAAGAAACAAGAGTACATAAATAAAATAACATAACATGAATTATCCTTTCTTCTGTTGTCCTCTGATTTTGGAAATACTGCGTTACATGTGTATAGTGACATACAAGTTATAAATCATACACCAATGAGTAATTCTATCATAAATCTAACTTTAGGTTATCAAGTGCTGTCATCAATCTAATAGAAAGTTCTTAGCATATAGATTATGCCTAGCTTTCTTCCTTGAACTACATCTTTCAAGTCACTAGTACAGCCTGCTTCTTCTATCTGTATGGCTCTACATAAATATTTCTGGCTGAATCTTTTTTAACTTAGAGTATTCCTATGTATTCAGCAGTTTCCCATATCTCGGAGTAGATAATCTGTTAAACATGGGGTTGGGTAACTTGGGATTAAAACCTTAAGAGTTAACAGTTGAAAAGGGGATTGTAGGGATAGGGGGGACAGGGGTGAGTGACGTTGTCTTCTGTCTCAGTCCATAATATATGTATATCAATGTATTTGGTATGGCTATAGTCTGATGGCCACTTTGATCTCTGATCTCTAGTTATCTCGCAGGGTTGAGGAACCATGACTTATCCAATAGTACCACACTGCTTGGGGTTTTTTCCCTGTTATCTAGTGTACTTGACGCTGCTTCGTACATGGTGTATGTATGTTGTATTTTATTGTATATCTCTGTCCAGGTTGGAGCTCCAGTTTTCCAATATTTAGCTATGCATATCCTCGTGATTGTACATAAGATCTTAATAAATGTATTGATATGTTTATGATATTTACTGAAATGTTCATGTAATAAAGCCTGTTGGATCGTGAGGTTGATGTTTTCTTCTAGCATCTGACTGAGGAAAGTGGATAGTCTGCTCCATACCCCCCTCACTTCCCTGCAGTCCCACCACATGTGTCTGTGATACAAGAAATTTTGTCCACAGCACTATAATATCAATTATTTTTATTTTCTGTTAAACATACAGATATAAAATGCGACGTTTCGAGTGTTGCCACTCTTACTCATGCTAATACATTGTATCATTTGAAACAAATTTAAAGCCCTCAGTTTCGCGCCAACCACTACATTCAGTGGCTCTGCTGCCATCTACTGACCAACAAAAATATAACAGTTAAAAACATTACTTTGTTATATAAACTAAGTATTAGGATCTGTTTGCACTTAATTACTTTATGCATTCTAAATTTATGCAGTCCTGTTTATAATCAATTATGCATACTTTGAACAATAGCCATACAATAATATGAACAAATTTAGACAGAATAAACTTTTGATAGAATAAATTTTACAATACATTTCATACTATGTTTCATACAAGATAATTAATTATTGATATTTCATTACAGAAAAATTGACCAATCATAGTCTCTATTGAGACCATTAGGTTCCATACATCCTAGTTCATATATCCAGTACATTTCTTTTTCCTTCAATATTTTTTCCCCGATTACTACCATTTCTCTGGGGACCCACACTGTCTATGACTTGCCATCGTAATTGGCTTATCTGGTGTCCACATTTCAAGAAATGAAAGGACACTGGGGGCTTCAAGATTTTTGCAACCGAATATTTGAACGGTGCTGGCATATTCTGTCCCTAACCATACGAGTAGTTTCCCCTATGTAGATTAGGGAAACAATTACATTTTATGAGGTAGATAACATACCTTGACTCACATGTATGGTGGTCTCTTATCTCATATTTTTTCCCTGTTCTTGGATGGAAAAAATATCTGCCTTTGATTACAGAATGGCAGCTCATACAGCCTAGACAAGGAAATGTTCCTTTATTTTTATTTCCTAGGAGTGTTTGTCTTGCTTGTTCTCTTGGGCCCTACATCTGTACTAGTGAGTTGGTCTCTTAGGTTTTTTACTCTCCTATAGGCCATTAACGGGGGTTTTTTGAAAAGCTCAATTCCCTTATTGCACTCTTTTAATATGTGCCAATGCTTTGTTACGATACGTTTAATTTACTTCACTATTAGGGTTAAATTGAGTGACCAATATTAACTTATCTTCTTTATCCCTTTCTCTTAAGTTTTTCCTTTTTGTTTATCATATTGTTGGTATGCTTTTCAATTAGTGTATTAGGATACCAGATAAGCCAATTACGATGGCAAGTCATAGACAGTGTGGGTCCCCAGAGAAATGGTAGTTAATCGGGAAAAAATATTGAAGGAAAAAGAAATGTACTGGATATATGAACTAGGATGTATGGAACCTAATGGTCTCAATAGAGACTATGATTGGTCAATTTTTCTGTAATGAAATATCAATAATTAATTATCTTGTATGAAAACATAGTATGAAATGTATTGTAAAATTTATTCTATCAAAAGTTTATTCTGTTCTAAATTTGTTCATATTATTGTATGGCTATTGTTCAAAGTATGCATAATTGATTATAAACAGGACTGCATAAATTTAGAATGCATAAAGTAATTAAGTGCAAACAGATCCTAATACTTAGTTTATATAACAAAGTAATGTTTTTAACTGTTATATTTTTGTTGGTCAGTAGATGGCAGCAGAGCCACTGAATGTAGTGGTTGGCGCGAAACTGAGGGCTTTAAATTTGTTTCAAATGATACAATGTATTAGCATGAGTAAGAGTGGCAACACTCGAAACGTCGCATTTTTATATCTGTATGTTTAACAGAAAATAAAAATAATTGATATTATAGTGCTGTGGACAAAATTTCTTGTATCATAGATGTTAGGGGAGCCTGGCAGAGCCCCTGTCTTCACGAGCACTATTCTCCGGTTTGTTGCTGTACTACACTGCTTGTATTGAACCACATGTGTCTGTAAGTCCCTGTTTCTCCACAACCCCCTGTTAGCATAATCTACTGCCTTGAGGGTGCATATGGACCGTTCGTGTTGGGGTTACGTACCACCGATGGATAGTTTTGGTAACATTTTCCTTAAGATCTACACTAATCAATCCTTTCTCTGCATTTTGAAACATTGATTCCCAGTCTTTTTTGTCTTTACAAATAAGTAGGTCTTGTTCCCAGGCCAGCATAGTCGAGGTCTTGGAGATGTTGTGATTGGTCTGTATAGACACATATAGTAGAGATTATGGTATGTTTGTTGCGTTCTTCTGTTTTACAGAGGATTTCTATAGGTGTGGAGGTCTCTTCCCTAGGGTGTTTTAAATATGTTTGTAGGGCAGAGTGTATCTGTAGGTATATGTACCAATGTAGCTTCAGAGGGTCAATCTTTGTTTGTAGTTGGTTAAACGTCAGTATGTTTCGTCCTGTTAAGTAGTCTGCCACTCTGTATAAGCCTTTGTTTTCCCATTTTTTAAGTTGAGTCCAGAGGTCATCTGGCATTATGTATCTAAGTGGTATTGATAGGGAATACTGCTGTAACAGTTTATATTTCATTTTCGCTGTTTTCCCAGGTCCTACAGTGAGGTTTGTGGTGTAAGGTATATATGTCTTTCCATCTTTCTGTGCCCTCCCTGGGTCCCAAACAAGTAAAATCTGCCTCATCCCAACCCCCTATGCTCGCCTCCCACCTTGGGCCATATAATTCCCCTTGACCTCTTCAGGAGTAGTGAATCTTGAGCTAGTCTGGCTGCATTGTAGTAGTCTATTAAATTTTGGTGCTCCAATGCCCCCGAGTGACTTGTGTCTAGTTAAGATAGATTTTGCTATCCTGTTTGTTTTATCTCCCCTAATGTATGCTGAGATTTCCTTTTGCATTGTTTCTAAATCTGGTTTTATTATTTTTATAGGAAGGGTTCTGAATAAATATAGTATTCGTGGCATGGCATTCATTTTTACCGCCGCTATTCTACCTAGCCATGAGAAGTTAAAGCTCTTCCATTTTGTCATGTCTCGTTTTATTTGCTTAAATAATGGTATGTAATTTACTTTTGTATAGTTGGGTGAGCAAGTTGGGATCTGAATTCCCAAGTATTTTAGTGTGTGTGTCATCCATTTAAAATTAAATTGCGTTCTAATAATGTTTTAGTCTGTTGGGGTATCGCGATGGGCAGTGCTTCACATTTGTCTGGATTGATTTTAAATCCCGAGATGGTTGAAAATATCTTTATTGTCTGATAGAGGTTCGGCAGAGATATTAATGGGTTCGTCAGGGTCAGTAAGATATCATCAGCAAACAGAGATGTTTTGTATTCTGATGAATTTATTTTGACTCCTGATATGTCTGGATGTGAGCGGATCGTGACTGCTAATGGCTCTATACAGAGTGCGAAAAGCAATGGGGACAGGGGGCATCCTTGTCTGGTACCATTCCGTATTGGGAAGGATTTTGACTTATATCCTGTTGAGGAGACCTGGGCTTCTGGGCGCGAGTATATTACTTTTAAAGCTTTATGAATCCTCCCTCGAAACCCATATGGTGCAGTGTTAAGAACATATAGTCCCCAATCTATTCTATCAAACGCCTTCTCCGCATCTAATGAAAGGAGCAGAGAAGGCGTTCGCGTCTCTCCCAAGAATTGTATTAAATTGGTAACTTTTCGGATGTTGTCTGGGGCTTCCCTATCTTTAATGAATCCCACTTGGTCTGGATGAACCAAGTGGGGAATGATGTGTTTAAGTCGGTTTGCAATTATTTTCGTGAATATCTTAAGATCCTGATTTATCAGAGATATTGGGCGGTAATTCTGGCACTTTTTGTGGTCTCTATCCGGTTTGGGTATCACAACTATCTTGGCAGCTAGTAGTTCTGGGGGTATATCTCCTCCTTCCATAATATGATTACAGAATTTCACCAGGTGTGGGGTTAGTGAATTTTTAAATAATTTGTAATATTCAGCTGGAAAGCCATCTGGTCCCGCCGCTTTTCCCGTTTTAAGGTCTTTAATGGCTCTTAGTATTTCTGTTGTGGAGATTGGGGGCATTAATGTTTCCCTCTGTTCTAAAGTTATATTTGGTAAATGAGTTTGGGAGAAGAATTTTGAAGATTTTGTCTCTGTTTCTTGATTACGTATAACTTTTTCCCCATTATATAGTTCTCCATAATACCTTGCGAAAGTGTCTACAATTTCTTGCGGGTGTGAGGTTGTGGTGTTGTTATGCGTCTCAATTAGCGGGATCACAGAGGCCTTACATCTTTCTCTGATTTTGTGTGCCATGTATTTATCGGGTTTGTTCGCAAATATAAAGTATTGTGCCTGGATTTTATGAATGGCTCTAGTAGCTTGTGTATGAAGTAGTGAGGCTAAAGCGGATCTTTTAGTTTGGAGTAATTTTAAGTTAGCTTTAGTTTTGTTATATTTATGTCGCCTTTCTAACTCCTCAATCTCTGTGTGGAGCTGTTGTAGTTGCTGTCTATATTTTTGAACCTGTCTTGCTTTTTCTTTAATTAATATTCCTCTGAGGACCGCCTTGTGTGCTGCCCATGTAATCCCCGGGTTAGTTGTGGCGTCTGTGTTTATTTGCCAGTATTCGGTTAATTGTTGCAATATGCTGTCGTGTGTTTGGGGATTTTTAAACATAAGATGGATCAAAAGTCCAAGTTCTGCTTCTGTCTGGATCTTTAATGCCGTTAATCTGGAGGGTGATTATGGAGTGGTCAGACCACACACAGGTGTGTATTTGTGAACTATTGAGTAGAGGTTGTAAAATCTGACTAACATATATATAATCAAGTCTGACATAGGTTTTGTGTGCTGCCGAGTAGAATGTTGTATCATCTGTTTGACCATACATGGTACTCCATGTCTCTATCAGGGAATGGGGAAGTAGGGTATCACGGATTGACTTGACTATACGATTATGTCTGGTCTGTTTATTGGTCAGAGGTTTGGTGGCTGTGGGGTTAATAGGTAGCATAGTGACGTTAAAGTCCCCTGCCAAGAATATTTTAGTATGTGACCATTGCGTGAGTAAATGTGATATATGGTTAAAAAATTTATGTTGATTCTCATTTGGTGCATATATATTACATAGCGTAATTTCTGAATCTAGTATCCTACCTCTGACAATTAGGTATCTCCCATCAGTATCCGTTATTATGGCTTCTGGGGTAAAATTGAGAGATGAATGTATCAAAATGGATGTGCCACTTTTTTTTTGGATTTTGCCGTGGAATGATAGTGAGTGTCAAAGTGTTTTGCCCAATATTTTGGAATGTTATCTTTAAGTAGATGTGTTTCCTGGAGGAACAGTATGTTAGCTTGTAGGGGACTTGTATTGTGTCATTGCTATTCTTCTTTTATGTTAGTGTTCAGTCCCCTCACATTGTGTGATAATATCTTTATTTTAGGGTTCATAGTGCTTTGTCTGTACGTGTGTATTGTAAAAGGAGATGTTTTACCTTTACTTCCCTGGATCGAGTACCTCGGTGAGTTGTGGTCAGGAGATCAGGATTGGCATGAGTTGGTTTCTGCTTGTCTGTAGTGGTCTTTGTCGTGTCGTCACAGGGGAGGGGGGAGGAGTCAAAAAGAGAAAACATTAATAATAAACACTTAATAAATAACAGCTTAGAGTCCTCAACATTAGGACCCTTTGTAAATGAACAATGAAATATCATAAAAATAAATAACTGAGAGTCTATCACACTGGGGGGAAGCTTTATCTTCGCCACACTGTGTAACCTTTTAAATTAGAACCTGGAGAGGAACCTTAGAGGTAGGAGTACACTTTTGTAATACTCATAGAAGGTCAGAACATAAAGGATTGTATCCTCATATATTCTTAGTGTAGACCAGATTCATTTCAGGTCTTTAGTCTTTTCAAATGTTCTTCTTTGTCTTCTTCTGTATTAAGAGATGATTATTATGAGTAATTACAGGTCTGATCTTTCGTCGAATCTTCCTAGGAGATCTTCCCTCCTATCTCTTTGGTCTTTTGTTTCTTGTTGTTGATCTTCTGCCATTTAAGTAGGTCTGATTGCCTGCCCTGAGTCTTGTCTTTTGTTGGGTTTTGTTGTTGGTATTGGAATAGTAGGAGTCTCCAGAGCTAAAATCTTACAGATCTCTGGGATATCTTCAGGATCTTTAAGTGTGATCATCTTAGAGTCTTTTTATGATGTATAGAGCAAACGGGAACCCCCATCTGTATTGTATTTGGTGTTTTCTGAGTAAGGTGGTAAGGGGGCGTAGGGTTCCTCTTCTCTGTAGTTGTCGCATACTGAGATCTTGGAAGAATTGGATAATTGTTGCCTTGGTATTTGAAAGTTGGGTGTTTTCTTGCCGCTTGTAGGATTTTGTCTTTATCAGGAAAAAACATAATTTATGCTTACCTGATAAATTTATTCTCTTGTAGTGTATCCAGTTCCACGGATCATCCATTACTTATGGGATATTAACTCCTCCCCAACAGGAAGTGCAATAGATTCACCGAGCAGAGCTGCTATATAGCTCCTCCCCTAACTGCCATTACAGTCATTCAACCGAAAACATGCAGAGAAAGGAAAACCATAGGGTGCAGTGGTGACTGTAGTTTAATGGGAAAAATTACTGCCTTAAAGTGACAGGGCGGGACCGTGGACTGGATACACTACAAGAGAAATAAATTTATCAGGTAAGCATAAATTAAGTTTTCTCTTGTTAAGTGTATCCAGTCCACGGATCATCCATTACTTATTGGATACCAATACCAAAGCTAAAGTAAACGGATGACGGGAGGGACAGGCAGGCTCTTTATACGGAAGGAACCACTGCCTGAAGAACCTTTCTCCCAAAAACAGCCTCCGAAGAAGCAAAAGTGTCAAAATTGTAAAATTTGGAAAAAGTAGAAGAGAAGACCAAAGTTGCAGCCTTGCAAATCTGTTCAACAGAAGCCTCATTCTTAAAGCCCAAGTGGAAGCCACAGCTCTAGTAGAATGTGCTGTAATTCTTTCAGGAGGCTGCTGTCCAGCAGTCTCATAGGCTAACCGTATTATGCTACGAAGCCAAAAGGAGGAGAGAGGTAGCCGAAGCTTTTTGACCTCTCCTCTGACCAGAATAAACGACAAACAGGGAAGACGTTTTGTCGAAAATCCTTAGTTGCCTGTAGATAAAATTTCAGGGCACGGTCTACATCTAGATTGTGTAGCAGACGTTCCTTTTTCGAAGAAGGATTAGGACACAAAGATGGAACCACAATCTCTTGATTGATATTCCTGTTAGTGACCACCTTAGGTAGGAACCCAGGTTTAGTACGCAGAACTACCTTGTCTGAATGAAAAATCAGATAAGGAGAATCACAATGTAAGGCAGATAACTCAGAGACTCTTCGAGCCGAGGAAATCGCCATTAAAAACAGAACTTTCCAAGATAACAACTTGATATCAATGGAATGAAGGGGTTCAAACGGAACCCCCTGTAAAACATTAAGAACTAAGTTCAAACTCCATGGTGGAGCAACAGTTTTAAACACAGGCTTGATCCTAGCTAAAGCCTGACAAAAAGCTTGAACGTCCGGAACTTCTGACAGACGTTTGTGTAAAAGAATGGACAGAGCTGAAATCTGTCCCTTTAAGGAACTAGCGGATAAACCCTGTTCTAAACCTTCTTGTAGAAAAGACAATATCCTCGGAATCCCAACCTTACTCCATGAGTAACTCTTGGATTCGCACCAATATAAGTATTTGCGCCATATCTTATGGTAAATCTTTCTGGTAACAGGCTTCCTAGCCTGTATTAAGGTATCAATAACTGACTCAGAAAAACCACGTTTTGATAAATCAAGCGTTCAATTTCCAAGCAGTCAGCTTCAGAGAAATTAGATTTTGATGTTTGAAGGGACCCTGGATCAGATGGGTCCTGTTTCAGAGGTAGCGACCAAGGTGGACAGGATGACATGTCCACTAGATCTGCATACCAAGTCCTGCGTGGCCATGCAGGCGCTATTAGAATCACTGATGCTCTCTCCTGTTTGATTCTGGCAATCAATCGAGGAAGCATCGGGAAGGGTGGAAACACATAAGCCATCCCGAAGGTCCAAGGTGCTGTCAAAGCATCTATCAGAACTGCTCCCCGGATCCCTGGATCTGGGACCCGTAACGAGGAAGCTTGGCGTTCTGTCGAGACGCCATGAGATCTATCTCTGGTTTGCCCCAACGTCGAAGTAAATTTGGGCAAAGACCTCCGGATGAAGTTCCCACTCCCCCGGATGAAAAGTCTGAACGACTTAAGAAATCGCCTCCCAGTTCTCCACTCCCGGGATGTGGATTGCTGACAGGTGGCAAGAGTGAGACTCTGCCCAGCGAATTATCTTTGATACTTCCATCATTGCTAGGGAGCTTCTTGTCCCTCCCTGATGGTTGATGTAAGCTACAGTCGTGATGTTGTCCGACTGAAACCTGATGAACCCCCGAGTTGTTAACTGGGGCCAAGCCAGAAGGGCATTGAGAACTGCTCTCAATTCCAGAATTGTTTATTGGTAGGAGACTCTCCTCCTGATTCCATTGTCCCTGAGCCTTCAGAGAATTCCAGACAGCGCCCCAACCTAGTAGTGGCTGGCGTCTGTTGTTACAATTGTCCAGTCCGGCCTGCTGAATGGCATCCCCCTGGACAGATGTGGCCCGAGAAAGCCACCATAGAAGAGAATTTCTGGTCCTTCTGATCCAGATTCAGAGTAGGGGACAAGTCTGAGTAATCCCCATTCCACTGACTTAGCATGCACAATTGCAGCGGTCTGAGATGTAGGCGTGCAAAGGGTAACTATGTCCATTACTGCTACCATTAAGCCGATCACCTGCATGCATTGAGCTACTGACGGGTGTTGAATGGAATGAAGGACACGGCATGCATTTTGAAGCTTTGTTAACCTGTCTTCTGTCAGGTAAATCTTCATTTCTACAGAATCTATAAGAGTCCCCAAGAAGGGAACTCTTGTGAGTGGAAAGAGAGAACTCTTCTTTTCGTTCACTCTTCCATCCATGCGACCTTAGAAATGCCAGTACTAACTCTGTATGAGACTTGGCAGTTTGAAAGCTTGAAGCTTGTATCAGAATGTCGTCTAGGTACGGAGCTACCGCAATTCCTCGCGGTCTTAGTACCGCCAGAAGAGCACCCAGAACCTTTGTGAAGATTCTCGGAGCCGTAGCCAATCCGAATGGAAGAGCTACAAACTGGTAATGCCTGTCTAGAAAGGCAAACCTTAGATACCGGTAATGATCTTTGTGAATCGGTATGTGAAGGTAAGCATCCTTTAAATCCACTGTGGTCATGTACTGACCCTTTTGGATCATGGGGTAAAATTGTCCGAATAGTTTCCATTTTGAACGATGGAACTCTTAGGAATTTGTTTAGGATCTTTAAATCCAAGATTGGCCTGAAAGTTCCCTCTTTTTTGGGAACCACAAACAGATTTGAGTAAAACCCTTGTCCTTGTCCGATCAAGCGGAACCGGATGGATCACTCCCATTAATAAAAGATCTTGTACGCAGCGTAGAAACGCCTCTTTCTTTATTTGGTTTGTTGACAACCTTGACAGATGAAATCTCCCTCTTGGGGGAGAGAATTTGAAGTCTAGAAGGTATCCCTGAGATATGATCTCTAACCGCCCAGGGGATCCTGGACATCTCTTGCCCAAGCCTGGGTGGAAGAGAGAAAGTCTGCCCCCCACTAGATCCGTTCCCGGATCGGGGGGCCCTCGATTCATGCTGTCTTAGGGGCAGCAGCAGGTTTCCTGGCCTGCTTGCCCTTGTTTCCAGGACTGTTAGGTCTCCAGCCTTGTCCTGTAGCGAGCAACAGCTCTTCCTGTTTTGGTGCAGAGGAAGTTGATGCTGCTCCTGCTTTGAAATTATGAAGGAACGAAAATTAGACTGTCTAGCCTTAGGTTTGGCTCTGTCTTGAGGCAGGGCATGGCCTTTACCTCCTGTAATGTCAGCGATAATTTCTTTCAAAACCCGGGCCCGAATAAGGTCTGCCCTTTGAAAGGTATATTAAGCAATTTAGATTTAGAAGTAACGTCAGCTGACCAGGATTTTAGCCACAGTGCTCTGCGTGCCCTGAATGGCGAAATCCGTAATTCTTAGCCGTAAGTTTAGTTAAAAGTACTACGGCATCTGAAATAAATGAGTTAGCTAAACTTAAGGGCTTTAAGCTTGTGTGTAATCTCATCTAATGGAACTGATTCAAGTGTCTCTTCCAGAGACTCAAACCAAAATGCTGCTGCAGCCGTGACAGGCGCAATGCATGCAAGAGGTTGCAATATAAAACCTTGTTCAACAAACATTTTCTTAAGGTAACCCTCTAACTTTTTATCCATTGGATCTGAAAAGGCACAGCTATCCTCCACCGGGATAGTGGTACGCTTAGCTAAAGTAGAAAACTGCTCCCCTCCACCTAGGGACCGTTTGCCATAAGTCCCATGTTGGTGGCGTCTATTGGAAACATCTTTCTAAATATCGGAGGGGTGTGAGAACCGGCACACCGGGTCTATCCCACTCCTTAGTAAACAATTTCAGTAAGTCTCTTAGGTATAGGAAAAACGTCAGTACTCGCCGGTAACCAGCAAATATTTATCCAACTACACATTTTTCTCTGTATTGCAACTGTGTTACAATCATTCAGAGCCGCTTAACACCTCCCTAGTAATGACACGGAGGTTTTCCAGCTTAAATTTAAAATTTGAAATATCTGAATCCAGTTTGTTTGGATCAGAACCGTCACCCGCAGAATGAAGCTCTCCGTCCTCATGTTCTGCAAATTGTGACGCAGTGTCTGACATGGCCCTAATATTATCAGAGCACTCTGCTTCTCACCCCAGAGTGATCACGCTTACCTCTTAGTTCTGGTAATTTAGCCAAAACTTCAGTCATACAGTAGCCATATCCTGTAATGTGATTTTGTAATGGCCGCCCAGAATGTACTCGGCGCTACAATATCACGCACCTCCCGAGCGGGAGATGCAGGTACTGACACGTGAGGCGAGTAGTCGGCATAACTCTCCCCTCGTTGTTTGGTGAAATATGTTCAATTTGTACAGATTGACTTTTATTTAAAGTAGCATCAATACAGGTTAGTACATAAATTTCTTATGGGGCTCCACTTTGGCTTTAGCACATATAGCACAGATATCTTCCTCTGAATCAGACATGTTTAACACACCTATCAATAAACTAGGCAACTTTGGAAATACTTTTCAAGTAATTTACTATAATATGAAAACGTACTGTGCCTATAAGAAGCACAGAAAAAGTTATGACAGTTGAAAATTAATAAACTGAAAAGTGTATAGCATCAAATCTTTGTAAAAAACACAATTATTAGCAAAGTGATTTGCTCCCATTAGCAAAGGATAACTAACCTGATAGCAGAAAAAAAAAAAAAAAATACAGAAATAAACGTTTTTTTTTTTTTTTTATCACAGTCAACTACAATCTCACAGCTCTGCTGTGAGTGATTACCTCCCCTCAAAACAAGTTTTGAAGACCCCTGAGTTCTGTAGAGATGAACCGGATCATGCAGGGAAGACAATAAACTTCTGACTGAATTTTATGATGCGTAGCAAAAGCGCCAAAAAAAGGCCCCTTCCCCTCACACATAAACAGTGAGAGAGATCAGTAAACTGTCATAAATTAAATTAAAAGACTGCCAAGTGGAAAAAAATAGTGCCCAAAACATTTTTTCACCCAGTACCTCAGAAAATTAAACGATTTTACATGCCAGCAAAAAACGTTTAACATTAATAAAATGAGTGTTATTAAAAAGCCCTGTTGCTAGTCCCTGCAAATTAGCGTAAAGTTTTATGCATACAGTATTAATTCCAGTGAAGAGCCATTCCCCAGAATACTGAAGTGTAAAATATACATACATGACAGCCTGATACCAGTTGCTGCTACTGCATTTAAGGCTGAGTTTACATTATATCGGTATGGCAGAATTTTTCATCATTCCATTGTCAGAAAATAATAGCTGCTACATACCTCTTTGCAGATTAATCTTGCCCGCTGTCCCCTGATCTGAAGTTTACCAATCCTCAGATTGGACGAGAACAGCAATATGATCTTAACTACTCCGGCTAAAATCATAGAAAAACTCAGGTAGATTCTTCTTCAAATTCTACCAAGAGAAGGAATAACACACTCCGGTGCTATTATAAAAATAACAAACTTTTGATTGAAGGTATGAAACTAAGTATAATCACCACAGTCCTCTCACACCACGACAACCTATCTATTCGTTGGGTGCAAGAGAATGACTGGTAATGGCAGTTAGGGGAGGAGCTATATAGCAGCTCTGCTGGGTGAATCCTCTTGCACTTCCTGTTGGGGAGGAGTTAAGTAATATCCCATAAGTAATGGATGATCCGTTGGACTGGATACACTTAACAAGAGAAAATGTAAGTTTGACTATAATGTCTCTTGGGGGTAGACCTGGTTTAGGCCTAGGTTTTCCAGTGCTCTGTGAGCTCTCTCTACATGAAAGACATAATCAGTTGGAGAGTTTGTGATATGAGTAGAAGAGTTGGGTAAGGTATGCTGGTATGTCCCGTGGGGATCACTTCCTCTGAACTCCTTTGAGGCGAATATTATTCCTCCTGCTCCTATTCTCCAAATCCTCTATCTTATCTTGGAGTTCCTCAAATGTTTGTTGTTGTGTAGAATGGTTGTGTGACATTTCATCCATTTGTTCCACCATAGCATTCTTTTGGTCTTCTAATGTCTCCATTCTATTGCCCATTTCACAAAGATCAGATTTGATTTCAGATAGGCTATTGGTCACTGATGAGTGGATGGAATCAATTTTCTCCCACAATTTTTCAAAGTTTGTCAGCAATGTCTTTTTTGGATACTAGATTTTTGAGGTCAGCCTTTGTTAGTGTGCTAGCATTTGTGACGTTTGATGGGTTTCGGTGTCAGATTCTTCTTCCATTTCTGTGTCAGCAGTTGTTTGTTTGTCTGGGAGGGTTTAAAGAATGTTGACACAGTTGATGATTTTATTGTTTTCTCACCTTTATTGGATCTCTTGGATGTCATCTTGGAGATAAATGAGTGCAGATAAGACAGATATTCAGCTAATTTGCAGAGAGTTGTTTTGTAAAGGCACTAATGATGTTTATTGGAACCCCATAAGTGTCTTTAATGAAGATATGAAGGCAGACAATACATGAAGATATGCAGATAGGCAGGATATTACTTCAGATTCAAAAATAATCATAATGTGTTGTAGTGATATGTTAGTTGGAGTATCTTCATCCCCAGTGTAATTTGAGTGGTTGCTCACATTTCAAGTGGAGGATTCATTAGCTGTTTTCATAAATGTTCAGGTGCTGTTCTTTTGGGAGGCCAGCTGTCTTTTGCTGAGTTATGTCTGAAGTCTTAATATGTATCTGTGGGACGTGACTACTATTGGGATATGTTTATGATAAACTTCTATTTTGTTTGAGTATATCTGTATTTCTGTTTCAGATGAGTGTTTCAGGAGTAACAGGGAGTAACTCTCTTATTGCAACCTTGTAGTTGTGTGCTAATCTTTGCGGAGGGGGACCCGGTTGAAGATAAAAGCCTTTGTATGGGATCAGCGGCTAGCAATAAGTTTATCACTGACCTGCCGTTTTCTGATAGTATTCGTTGGTCTATATTTCATTCATATTGTTAGCAGATATTATGGCTCGATCTTAATGTGGGGATTAAGAGCGTATCTTTCCCTTATACTGAGTTTTGTGTGTTTAGGGGTTTATCTTTATTTATTCTGAGAGCCCTTCGTTGCCACTATTAAAATCTATATGGCTTCCGTTTTTCCCCCTTCCCAGTTCTCGCTCGGGATCTTCAGGCCCCACTAAGATGGCGTCTTTTCGCGCCAAAAATCTCCCCTCCCTTGTGTCTCAGCCGGTTAATATATTGGAAAGTTCAGGATGGCCTCTGGGTCGGCTTGCGGATATGTTTGGGGGTATGAAGGGTTATTTTTAGGGAGTTCTCTCACCTCGTTTATTTGTTCCCTTCGAGTCTCGCATCCCAGTCAGACCTGCCGCCCGCCCACCTCCAGATGCGCACAGTCTGCAGTAATGACCCCGGAGCGGAGCCCCGACCCCTCCGGGGTCGCAAGTCTCTCTCTGATGTCGGGTGATGTTCCGGCGGCAGATCCGGAGTGAGTAGGCAGGGCACCAAACCAGACCGGTTGCGGTGGCTTAGGTAGTGTGGATTGATCAGCGGTCGGCAGCCTCACTTGTTTCTCCTGCACAGCCCGAATTCACAACTGTTTTTTTATAACAAAGTAGTTATGTCTCTGTCTGTCACAACTTTTCCGATGAATAATGTTGTTTTCTTGTTTAATACAGCTTTTATGGCCAAATTTGATTGTCAGTTCAGGAGCTCTGAAAATGCTGCTGTTCAGTATGCGCAGTTAACTCCGCCCCCCTCAAACACTTTTTAAAGGGACACTGAACCCAATTTTTTTTCTTTTGTGATTCAGATAGAGCATGACACTTTCTATTATCAAATTTTCTTCATTCACTTGGTATCTTTATTTGAAATGCAAGAATGTAAGTTTAGATGCCAGCCCATTTTTGGTGAACAACCTGGGATGTTCTGCTGATTGGTGGATAAATTCATCCTCCAATAAAAAGTGCTGTCCAGATTACTGGACCAAAAAAATAGCTTAGATGCCTTCTTTTTCAAATAAAGATAGCAAGAGAACAGAGAAAAATGATAATATGTGTAAATTAGAAAGTTGCTTAAAATTGCATGCTCTATCTGAAACATGAAAGAAAAAATTTGGGTTCAGTATCCCTTTAACCCCTTAACGGACCGAGGACGTGCAGGGTACGTCCCTCAAAAAAAAAGGCAGTTTATTGCCTGAGGACGTACCCTGCACGTCCTCGGTGTGGAAAGCAGCTGGAAGCGATCCTGTTTGCTTCCAGCTGCTTTCCGGTTATTGCAGTGATGCCTCGATATGGAGGCATCCTGCAATAACCTTTTGAAGCCATCCGATGCAGAGAGAGCCACTCTGTGGCCCTCTCTGCACCGGAGATCGGTGGCTTCCTTCGTTGGTGGGTGGGAGCATTACCGGGAGGCGGTGTGGCGGCCATCGATGGCCCTGGAGATGTGGAGGGGGGCGGGATCGTGGGCGGGGATGCCCGGGGGCGCGCTATGGACGCGCGCTGCGCGTGCACGGGAGGGCGGGGGGCGGGCGCGTGCACGGGGAGGGAGCGGGTGGGAACTGCTACACTACAGAAAAAGGTGCAATCAGTTTAAAAATAACTGAAAAAAAAAAAAACGATCAATGAGGTGGTTGGGGTTTGTGGTGGGGGGGGGGGGGTTGGGGGAAGCTACACTACAGAAAAAAAAAACTAAGAAAAAAAAGCACTTTTTTGTGTAAGCTGGGTACTGGCAGACAGCTGCCAGTACCCAAGATGGCCCCAATAAGACAGATAGGGAAGGTTACAAAGCTGTTTTGGGGGGGATCAGGGAGGTTGGAGGCTAAGGGGGGTCCTATACAGCAGAATAATTATTATTTTTTTTTTAAAAAAAACCTAAACCCCCCAAAAAGCTTTTAATTTAGTACTGGCAGACTTTCTGCCAGTACTTAAGATGGCGGGGACAATTGTGGGGTGGGGGAGGGAAGGGAGCTGTTTGGGAGGGATCAGGGGGTCTGATGTGTCAGGTGGGAGGCTGATCTCTACACTAAAGCTAAAATTAACCCTGCAAGCTCCCTACAAACTTCCTAATTAACCCCTTCACTGCTAGCCATAATACACGTGTGATGCGCAGCAGCATTTTGCGGCCTTCTAATTACCAGAAAGCAACGCCAAAGTCATATATATCTGCTATTTCTGAACAAAGGGGATCCCAGAGAAGCATTTACAACCATTTGTGCCATAATTGCACAAGCTGTTTGTAAATGATTTCAGTGAGAAACCTAAAATTGTGAAAAATTTAACGTTTTTTTTTTTATTTGATCGCATTTGGCGGTGAAATGGTGGCATGAAATATACCAAAATGGGCCTAGATCATTACTTTGGGTTGTCTACTACACTACACTAAAGCTAAATATAACCATACAAGCTCCCTACAAGCTCCCTAATTAACCCCTGCACTGCTGGGCATAATACACGTGTGGTGCGCAGCGGCATTTTAGCGGCCTTCTAATTACCAAAAAGCAATGCCAAAGCCATATATGTCTGCTATTTCTGAACAAAGGGGATCCCAGAGAAGCATTTACAACCATTTAGTGCCATAATTGCAGAAGCTGTTTGTAAATAATTTCAGTGAGAAACCGAAAGTTTGTGAAAAAATTTGTGAAAAAAGTGAACGATATTTTGTATTTGATCGCATTTTGCGGTGAAAATGGTGGCATGAAATATACCAAAATTGGCCTAGATTAATACTTTGGGATGTCTTCTAAAAAAAAATATATACATGTCAATTGATATTCAGGGATTCCTGAAAGATATTAGTGTTCCAATGTAACTAGCGCTAATTTTGAAAAAAAGTAGTTTGGAAATAGCAAAATGCTACTTGTATTTATGGCCCTATAGCTTTCAAAAAAAGCAAAGAACATGTAAATATTAGGTATTTCTAAACTCAGGACAAAATTTAGAAACTATTTAGCATGTTTTTTTTGGTGGTTGTAGATGTGTAACAGATTTTTGGGGGTCAAAGTTAAAAAAAAGTGTGTTTTTTTTTTCCATTTTTTCCTCATATTTTATAATTTTTTTTATAGTAAATTATTAAGATATGATGAAAATAATGGTAGTTTTAGAAAGTTAATTTAATGGCAAGAAAAACGGTATATAATATGTGTGGGTACAGTAAATGAGTAAGAGGGAAATTACAGCTAAACACAAACACCGCAAAAATGTAAAAATAGCCTTGGTCCCAAACGGAACAGAAAATGGAAAAGTGCTGTGGTCATTAAGGGGTTAAGTATGACTTCCATCTCACACTTATGTCAAATTTATGATTTTTAAATATTTTCTAATTAATACCAAAAATATATATATATATATATATTTACTTTTATAGATATTTTGAAAAGCTGTTTATTTGCTTTACAAAAAAAGCTTAATTTTTTTTTCACATGATGTCAGTTAATATGTTTGTGAACATTGTTAAAAAATGTATGTGTCAATATTATCCCATTTAAGAATACTTGAGGATACGTTTGAGAAATTCAAACAGTATATGTTATTTCACATTCGTCAACTTACATGTGCAAATAATGTTATGACTAATGATCCTGAAACATATGTTGTTTGTTCATTCAGAAACAGCCAATAAGGGTTATCCAGTTAAAGAAAACCTTGAAATAAAGTCATCAATCCTAATGATAAGGCCAAATACCTTGCATTCATGCTTATAGTCATGTTTTTAATGATCCTTTTTAAAATTATACCTAGCATGATTAATGCACTCTTTTAGTATTTACCAGTGAAATAAATAAAAACTGGACTTTATTAGTCTAAAGCGTTCGCCACACTGAGCTCCTCAGGCATCCCACGGCAGAACGCTATTTTACAGTGAGGTGACGTTTCCACCTCTTAGCCATTAGCCTTGCAGGCCAGCTGGCATTATGCCGGAAAGCTAGCATGCTATTGACTAAAATCACCTCAGTGAAAAAAAAATGCTGTGGGCTGTCTGAGGCGCTCAGCGCGGCAAAAACTGCAGACAAATAAAGGGACTTTCAGGATGAAGAATATTATACTTCATGACTGAAAGTCCCCTTTATTAGTTGCACTGGTAAATCCTAGTGTTTCAAAAATGCTAGAATTTACTATCACTTTAACCTCTTAACGACTGCAACATACCCTGTACGTGCCTGTACCCTGGCTATTCAAAATCACACCCCCATAGAAAGACCAGTGACGTACATGGTACGTTGCTTGTCTTTAAGGGGTTAAAGTGCATCTCTATTATATTTAAGCACTGTGATGAATGTGGGGCATAGATTGTGATTGCCTTGATATAGAGGCGATAAATACTTTTTAATTGACATCATATGAACAGACACAGGTTCTCCCTGGGGCCAATGTACAAAATGTAACTAACTCCTTGTTCTAAATAAGACTTCCAAATTTGTGATGTTATTATTTGATATTTGTTCTCATCATATTTATTTGTTATCCCAGAATATAGCTAATGTATAATTTGCTTGAGCAGACATAATAATGTTAAACATATTTTGATAAAGTATTATTCATATGACACATAATACTTTAACGTGTCATGGTTTATTTTTTGAATCAAAAAGATCAGACAATGTTCACTTTGAAAATGACATATATGAATGATGATAATTATGTCATAATAAAAGGCATCATTATAAAAATATTTTGTTTTTTTTTTGCCTTATCATTTTCTATAAACTTTTATCTGGTAACAATGGTGCTCCAATGTGTAATCTCAGTGGATCGTTATGGGCTGATAATCTATGCACTGTCTGTTTATTGTTTTTTTTTTTTATATTATGGTATGTAAGTCCCTTTAAAATGAACAATTGACATGATAATTGCATTTAAGTACTAAAGTGCTGCATTCATCTATTTCTGCTGCTTTAGCATTCGTGTCATTCTTCCTAATGCTCTCATTGGCCATTCAAAGATTTACATATAAAAGTGTCATCCTTAAATGTAATATTTAAAATGTTAACAATGCCATTGTTGACAATGTGTTATGTGTAAATCCTTTTTAAATTATGAGAAACTCCATTTATACCTAACCTAATGTAATATTACTCATGAGGAAACACCATGGTCCTACTACAGTTCTATTTCTTGAAGGGACAGTATACACTCATTTTCATATAACTGCATGTAATAGACACTACTATTAATAATAAGATGCACAGATACTGATATAAAAATCCAGTATAAAACTGTTTAAAGATGTACTTAGAAGCTTTCAGTTTAGCTCTGTTGAAAAGGTAGCTGGAAAGCCCACTGCAAGTGGGAAATAAGACACTCCCCCCTCCTTCTTCTTTTGCATATGAAAAGACCCTTTACACAAACAGGAGCAAGCTGGAGAAGGTAGCTGACGGTATTCTCAAAAAAAGTTGGGGCTTGGTTAGGAGTCTGAAAATCAGAGCAATGTTATGTAAAAATAAGCAAAACTATATATTTAAAAAAAAAAAAAAAACTTTATGGGCAATAAAAAATGGATAATCTACAAAACATTTATGCAAAGAAAAAAATGAGTGTATAATGTCCCTTTAAGTTTAGAGGAAATGATTTCAATCCGGTATGTTAGGGATGGGTGAGGCCTGGATTTTGAAACACCAGCACTAGTCAAAGCTCTAATTACAACAGTGATTATTTGACTTTTTACACTTGTTAGTGCACCAGAACCAGTTTGAGTAACCCTTTCATATGGCTCTACTTATATTTTTGTCATATAGGGGAAGCAAACACATTCCTATTGCATTAATTAAATGGATAGAGAATACTAAACTAACCTGAGATGCTTCTGATAGAGCATGTGATTTTAATACACTTGTAAAACCACTTCTGATTTCAAATGTGCTTTGTTATCTTGGTAAATGAAAATGCACATGTCCTAGCTAGATGGTGGTTGGTGCCTGTTCGATAATGCTAGCTGAAACTAGTGCAATGCTGTTATTTGATAATAAAATCAAATTTGAAAGTCCATTTAAGTAGTCTGTTCTATATGAATCATGAAAGAACTATTAGGGGTTTCCAGTCCCTTTCAACAGGTGACATAATGCAACTTTGATAATGTGTATGCAAAATCACATTAAAGATAATATTCCATAGTTTTCAATAAAGAAACAAATAAATTAAAAATATTTTGTGCTAAAATGCCAGAGAAAATATGGAGTGGATAAGGAGAGAGGAGGTGAGAGAGGGCGGGGATTGGATATTCCATGTTGGTAAATCGGGAAAAATGGCCATGTTTAATCTGTAAAACATGTGAAAGAAAAAAGGTGTATTAATAATCAAAACATTAAAACATATGAAAATGATTCCTTACAATACTACAAAATTACCTGAAAAGAATTCTTGAATAGTTGCTCTTCTTTCCAAATGGGCCTGAACTTTTTGGGGGTTAATTTATAATTTCCAGGTCATCCATGTCATCTCGGGGCTGTGGTGGTGGAATAATATCATTTAATAGGCCATGTTCCTGAGCCATGTAGTGTAGGCAGCAACAGGCAACTATAATTTTAATGACGTTCTGTGGACTGTACTGCCCCCCCCCATCTATCCAGGTAATGAAAGTGCATTTTAAAGACACCTAAAACTCTTTCTATTATTGCCCATGTTCTCACCTGTGCTTAATTATATCTGTATTAAAGGAAACAAACATATGTTACAATTATGCTTTGTGAAGCCAACTCCACTTCTGGATTTATGAATATCCCTGTTTAAAAAATTGTTAAATTATTATTAAAGTGAAAGTAAATCCTAGCGTTTTACAAATGCTAGGATTTACTATTGAAACAAATAAAGGGAACTTTCATTCATGAAGTATAAGTTACTTCATGCAGAAAGCTCCTTTATTTGATTCAATCGATCACTCTTAGCTCTTACAGCAGTGCACGGCTAAAAAAATTTTTGGCTAAGAGGTGACGATTTCACCACTTAGCCAATAGCCGTGCGGTAAATCCGGCTCCCATGAGCGCCAAGCAGAGATATTTCTAACACCAGGAATGTTGTTAGCGCATTAGGAATATGACTGTACCTTTAAAGGCACTCAGTACCACATTATCATGCCTGTAATCTATCTATCTATCTATCTATCTATCTATCTATCTATCTATCTATCTATCTATCTATCTATCTATACACACATATATATATATATATATACATATATATATACATATATATATATTACAAGCACAGCTTATAGTGAGCATTTACATATTTTTGAAAAACAAGGGCAGCAACAACATTCATTTTACCTTAAATCAGCAGGCCCAACAATTTTGTAGATATGTGCTTGCATATATTTTTATATGTAAATACATATTGATATTTTCATAAGAACATAAGTGCAACTATTCATGGGACAACAATATACTGTATATTACATATACCAATTTATTTCTACATTGAAACACTTGCATTGTTTGCAAGATTTCATACTTCAATGGTTACCAGACCTCAAATAGCTCCTTTTTCCTTTTTTACACCTAGTTGAGCTGGGTGTAAGTTTTCTCAATGAATTCACAGCCTGCGACAGTGTATTAACAGTTTGCGCTTTCATTGGAAACCTGGTACAAGTTATCGCTTAAAGGCTTCTAATACTTTCTATGGGACGCAAAAATGTTTACTGGCTGCCAATATTGAGGTATAACGCACAATCAGAAGCAGTCGATAAATAAAATAGCTTCAGACAGCATATTTATAGGTTCGCAACCTCATGCAAACATAATTACGGCTCAATAGAACCGAGCCCTGAGTTCCCTGAACACCTTTCTACCATTATTAGATTTTCTTATTGTAAAAAAAGCTGAGATGCCTTCTCCAGCTCATTTATGTGACATATTTAAAATTATTAATGCAATCAGACCAACCTAATGCTGTTTCTTTGGGTATTACCGCACCTTCTGTTGATTCATTACAGGAGAATACTGATATTGTTTCACCTACAGTGAAACATTTTATCAAGGCTGCCATTTCTGAGGCGCTGGCTGCTCTCCCTCCTTTAAACAAGCGTAAAAAATGTATTTTATACAAGTTCTATGTGCCCTGGAACTGTAAATTAGTATTTTTTTATTTGATGTAATTGGGGTTAATTTAGGGGGTGTTAGGTTAGTGGGCTTAGTAATTAAATTAGTTATTTGCTTTGTGGGGGTTTGGCGGTTTAGGGGTTAATAGGTTAATTAGGTTGAATGCGTTGTGGGGGGTTGGCGGTTTAGGGGTTAATAGTGTTGATAGGTACTTGGCATTGTGGGGGGGGTAGGCAGATTAGGGGTTAATAGTGTTGATAGGTAGTTTGCGTTGTGGGTGAATGTCAGATTAGGGGTTAATACATATATTAGGTAGATCCCGATGTGGGTGAATGGCGGATTAGGGATTAATACATGTATTAGGTAGATTGCGATGTGGGTGAATGGCGGATAAGGGATTAATACATATATTAGGTAGATTGCGATGTGTGTGAATAGCAGGTTAGGGGTTAATACATGTATTAGGTATATTGCGATGTGGGTGAATGCGGCTATAGGGGGTTTGACGTGTCAGGTTTATTTTTGAGAGGCGGGTTAGACTTTTACGGAAGATTTAACTTTTTTTTTCTTATGCGGCGGCAGTTTCTAAACTGCCGTAAGTCACTGGCGACTCCAGAAATGTGTATTTGCACACATTTCTGGACATCGCTAGTTTATCTGAATTACGTCAGTTTATGAACTGCCGGCGGGGTTTATGTGATTCCCCAGTGTGCAAGGTGAATTTACCGGCGACGCGGGTTTCAGCAGTTACGCTGAAGCCTGCACCGCATATGTAATCTCGTCCAAAATCAGTGTTTAAAACATTTAAACAAATATAAAAAATTCTGGTTTTCAGGTAAAGTATGGGAAATTGAACAAAGACAATAATGAAGTGAATAATGAAGTTTTTTTTTTTTTAGCTCCTGATACAATGAGATTGTGTAATAAAATATCTGTGCAAAATACTTTAATTATTTTGCCTGCTTTTGTTTAATTTAGCTGTAAGAAATGTTTTTATTATTT
Source organism: Bombina bombina (assembly GCF_027579735.1). Classification (NCBI taxonomy): domain Eukaryota; kingdom Metazoa; phylum Chordata; class Amphibia; order Anura; family Bombinatoridae; genus Bombina; species Bombina bombina. The sequence goes on from NC_069500.1 coordinate 955,215,419, forward strand.
ATTTTTTCTAATTCACAGACTTCTCAAGACTGACCCTGCTATATATCTTTCTCTAATTGGCTTCAGCAGATAACAACTGCAAAACAACGTGGTTAATCCTCAAGCAGACTCAAACCAGGATTGACTCCTCCAAATAATGAAAGTGATGGGTGGAGTTTGGCTATTAAAAAAAAGCAAAACAATTGTTAAATGGTTTTAAAAACATTTAGACTTGGTTTATATGTTATTATACAGAAATGTCTTGCAATTAAAGCGTGTTTAGTGTCCCTTTAAATTAACAAGCAGCTAAACTATCTTAAAGGGTCATCAAACACTTTGAGATGAAAATATAAAATAATAAATTGTATATGTAAAAAGTCTGCAATATTCTTTCATTACTTATTTTTGTCTTCTTTTCCTGTAATTCCACTCTGAAATGTTGAGCTTTTCAGTTCCTGTAATAAATTGAAATGCAGAACACTGTTATATTCCGCATAGCCATTGGCTGCACAGTCTAGTGACCTATTTATAACTGTCTCTAATTGGCCACAGCAGACAACCTAAGTTACAACATGGCAGCTCTCATTGTTTTATACACACTAAAACTTTACACTCATTTTGTCAATATTTTAACAGCTAATGAAACTTTAAAAAATACATCTACATATTATTCTCAGACTGATCTTTTCTTTGAATGAATCATTCTATCAAGCATTCTATTTAGCATCAGATTGGAGCAGTATTTTGCATTTTCGCTATAGCAAAAACTCCGCTAGAATTCAGATTTTTGTGCTAGTCGGGTTGCTCTTGTATTACAAGTTGAAAGTAAACTGTTTTTGCTCTAGCGGTAACCCGACTAGCGCAAAAATCCAAACTTCGAATATCTTGTGAGCGTTCACGTATTCCCCCATAGAAGTTTGAAAAAAACTAACATACCACCCTCGCACAAATACCATCACATATTCTCATTGGTGCTAACCAGACATGAATATATGAATATTTCATATTATAATGTTCTTTGTGTAACGGAATATGTTCTTTTTATTCATAATCAAATATTTCTACATATATAATGATGTTTTTTAAACAAAATATAATTATACATCTATCTATCTATCTATCTATCTATCTATCTATCTATCTATCTATCTATCTATATGATTACGGTCTTTACCGAAACATGTTAGCGGAACAACTTTGGTAACACTGTTATGCTGGATCCCCCTTTCTTCTTATTGCATTTTTATCCCAAGTGGAATTTAATAAAGACATTGGTTTTAAACGCAGCCTGGATATCAGTTTTTCGCTTGATATATATATATATATTATATATATATATATATATATATATATATATACTGGATTATCTGTTTTAAAATACAAAGAATATATTGCATAAATATGTTTTTACATGTTTTCATCTACTTAACTGCAAAAGGCTCTAATACACTTATATATATGTCTATATCAGTGACGCGCGGTGAGGTCAGAGGCAGGTGAGGCACTCGCCATGATACACACAAGAATCTCACACACACACACACACATATATATATATATATATATATATATATATATATACACACACATACATATCACTAAATTACTGGCACCAACAAGTATTTCACACCTGAAAAGAGTTAGGTATGTTAACCTCTAGCACAATGCCCTCAGGAGGGCATTGTGGCCCTCCTGAGGTTTTGGAACTACATTTCTCATGATGCTCAGCCAGCTGAAATGCAGGCTGAGCATCATGGGAAATAGCACATAACACAAGTACTGGACACAGACAGACAGACCCCCCCACACACACAGACCCCACACACAGAGACTGACCCCCCCACACACACGGACTGACCCACCCAAACACACAGAGATTGATCCACCCACACACAGCCAGAAACACACAGAGACAGCCAGAAACAAATACTCAGCCAGACCCCCACACACAACCCCCCAACACAGACAATTAGACCCCCCTCACACACACAGATCCGCAGACAGACACCCCCCCCCCACCCACCCACACACACGCACACACACACAACCAGACCCACAGATCTTGGGATTTGCAGTATTTCCAGGACATAATAAAAAATAAATAAACCTAATATACCATATGTCTCTCTATATTATATATCATTTAAAAAAACAAATATTGCTTACAAAAAAAAGCCAGATGAGTGATAAATGAATAAATGGAGAAGCCATTAAAAATTGTATCAATCTTATCTAGCTATTTTATTTGTAAGCAATAGCTGACACCTGCTAGTAGGGGGTTAAAAGAAAAGAAAATTAAAGTGATAGATTTGTTAGAGCATTTTATTAGAACATTGTGTCCCTTGCAAACTATAGAGTTCCCTTACAAAGTGCATAGCATGACTGTTCATGTAGTATTTAAATTTGATCACATTAAAATCTATTTGAAAACGTTGCAAATTCTGCATTACAAAAGGATGGTGCACATAATAAATGTTTATATACACAGTACACACACTCACACAGTATATATTAGTAATTAAGCGCTCAAAAATGGCTGAGAGACTTCCATTCAGATTAATCAATAAAAAAAACAACAACACTAAATCCCAGCTACACCAGTTAATTTGCCCTGATGCCTGTTCCTACAGCATCTGTTGGAAAACATTGGGATTTTAACATCATCCCTTGCGAGAGGGGTGCAACATGCGTGTCTGTGGGTTACCTTATGGAAACCCAGCACCAATGCAGGACACACCCTGAAAAGGTGAACTGACTACTGATTCCGGCCATTTTTTTTTTGTTGCTTTTTTTCTGGGAATGTTGAAAATAAGTAAATGCTAATAATTACAAATAAAAAAATACAGAATAAAGCTGCATGTTTTCTCTTGCTTTCAAACCATGTTAACATTTGCTTAGATTTATTTTGTTTTGTTAACTATGCTATACAAATATACTTTTGCTATGTAAAATGGCTTGTATATAGAATGTTGTGGGGCTGCAGCATTGCACATTTTTGTTTTAAAAAAATCCACTAATTTACTTGACTCACACTAATGCTGTACTTAGGCAAAACCCAACCCTCTCTATAAGAAATAAGAGATTGCAGTATTTTTTATTATTAGTTATATATTTTTAACTGCACACAATATTTTGTTGTTACTGAGGTTTGAAATAAATACATTTTGGAAGATGCATATGTGTTACTGAGCACTGGCAGACACATATTACTAAGAAAGTGCAGAGATGTCTTTTAAAATGCTAAAGTAATAGAAGTAAATAATATTTTAATGCACATAATCTGTCTCTCCAACATATAAATGGATGGGTGTAAAACATTGTTGCTAAAAAGGGTTAATTCTGCACTATGAGAGCAGTCAAATCACCTGTCAGACTACTGAGATTTTATTATTTTCCTATTCCTTTTACAACAAACCCTCACCTTACTTTTACTACATACATTACATAATTCAATAAAAAATATACTGGTATTTGAAATAGTTAAATAAAAAAGTAATCTCTGAACTACATATTTTATATTTTAGTCTACTACTAGATTGCAGCTAGACTATATTTTTTATTGAATCATGTAATGTATGTAGTAAAAGTAAGGTGAGGGTTTGTTGTAAAAGGAATAGGAGAAGAATAAATCTCAGTAGTCTGACAGGTGATTTGACTGCTCTCATATTGCAGAATTAACCCTTTTAAGCAACAATGTTTTACACCCTTCCATTTATATGTTGGAAGAAAGATTATGTGCATTAAAATATTATTTACTTCTATTACTTTAGCATTTTAAAAGACATCTCTGCACTTTCTTAGTAATATGTGTCACTGTCTGCCAGTGCTCAGTAACACATATGCATCTTCCAAAATTTATTTTTTTCAAACCACCTCAGTAACAACAAAATATTGTGTGCAATTAAAAATATATAACTAATAATAAAAAATACTGCAATCTCTTATTTCTTATAGAGAGGGTTGGGTTTTGCCTAAGTACAGCATTAGTGACTGTGAGTCAAGTAAATTAGTGGATTTTTTTTAAACAAAAATGTGCAATGCTGCAGCCCCACAATGAACATTCTATATACAAGCCATTATTTTATAAGGATATTTTTACTGCTCCCTTACTCTCTAGCTGCTAGAGAGTAAAGGAACAGTAAAAATATCCTTATAAAATAATTCACAACTACCCACATTGGCATAAAACATTAAACACTATTTGTATTAGTCCTTGCTTGAGAACCCCAAAATCCACCTGCTTAGGACTGCATTGTATTGCAGTTCACTGGCAGCCACGGGGCTGACACAAATCCTTAGGGTCTCTCACTTAATTCATTTGTCTGTGTGCGCGACCGCGACGCGTGTTGCTACTACGCTGTATTTGTATATACAGATAAAGTGCATGCATCAGGGGCTCCTACCTAAATAAATATGAACCCAGCTGCAGCATGGATAGTTATAGCAAGATATTACCACAATCAGCTGCCGCCTGCCAGTAGTCACTCTGAACTTGACGACTGCAGTCATGAATGTGCAGGTCAGCCTGCAACGGCTAAGGGCTGCGCTCCGCTGCTATCAATGTCATAATTGTCATTGATGATTGTCAAAGCCGGGCCCCGCTTCACTAGCCCACTGCCCAGTGCCACCACACCCACAGTCTCACTCACTCACTATGCGGCGCGCCTCTCAGTCTCTTCTTGTCTGTCTCTCGACTCTGACTCTCTTCCCGGCCGCCGGACGTCCCATGTCACTACACTCACAAATTCAAGAGCTGATTGGCTGGCGGCACTTGGCTGTGCTCCCGAGGCGTTTAGAGAGCAGCCTCTTGGGAGTGATATGGGCCCAGCACTAAGAGACTTAACCACTGGGTGGCAGTCTCTGCGGGTCCCATAAGAAAAAAATCCTCAGACATCCATATTGCGCAACGGAAGGGCAGCTGAACAGCTCACAGCCTCCCCTTCCTTGCGCAATATGGATGAGTAATAAAAAAGAAGAAGCATACTTTGCATTTGAGGTGGAATTTTATATTGGTTGTGGGCAATGGGGGGGTGGGGGGGGGTAGGGTAGGGTATACAAAAAAAAAAAAAAAAATTAAAACATTTAAAATATATATATATATTTTATTTTATTACAAATTATAACAAAAAAAAAGTGTAATTACACACATAGGACAGGTGCCTGCCTCCTATGACTGCACGTCACTGGTCTATATGTGTTTACATATATATTTATGTATTTATATGTGTAAATACATAAATATGCATATACAGTAAATACATATGTACACATATATAGACATACTGTATGTATATATATATATGTACATATATATTTATATATATATATATATATATATATATATATACACACACATACACACATATACATCTTTAGGCATGTATATGTATGTATCACAATGTTAAAGCTATTTACGGCTTTTTTTTTGTTACGCCCGGTATCTCATATCATTGAGCCCTCATAACTTTTGTTTGCAATATTTTTTGTACAAATTTTTATTAGACAATGTTATTATATGTGTAATTGTGCTTTGTAATATATTTTTATACGTTTTGTGACACTTTTTATTTTCGGCAAACAGTTAACCACAGCTCTGAAATTGAGGTAATGTTTCTAGCGTAAATTGCGGTTACGCTAGCAGGACCGCAATTGCGCTCAACTTGTAATATCAGCGCTATTTAACAGGAGCGCAACCGATCATTTGCACGCCACTTGTACTCCGGCCCTTAGTGTTTAATGTCCCTTTAATGGTGTTCAAAGCATTATCTTTACAGCACCGTCACCAAAGCTAACCCAGACCTCTATACAAGAGAGACTACTCTATACTCCGTCATTTTGTGTTGAACTAACTCACAGTTAAATTATGTTCAGTTTAACCCCTTAATGACCACAGTACTTTTCCATTTTCTGTCCGTTTGGGACCAAGGCTATTTTTACATTTTTGCAGTGTTTGTGTTTAGCTGTAATTTTCCTCTTCCTCATTTACTGTACCCACACATATTATATACCGTTTTTCTCGCCATTAAATGGACTTTCAAAAGATACCATTATTTTCATCATATTTTATAATTTACTATAATTTTTTTTTTATAAAATATGAGGAAAAAATGAAAAAAAAAAACACTTTTTCTATCTTTGAACCCCAAAATCTGTTACACATCTACAACTACCAAAAAACACCCATGCTAAATAGTTTCTAAATTTTGTCCTGAGTTTAGAAATACCAATGTTTACATGTTCTTTGTTTTTTTTTGTAGTTATAGGGCCATAAATACAAGTAGCACATTGCTATTTCCAAACCACTTTTTTTTCAAAATTAGCGCTAGTTACATTGGAACACTAATATCTTTCAGGAATCCCTAAATATCCATTGACATGTATATATATATATATATTTTTAGAAGACATCCCAAAGTATTGATCTAGGCCCATTTTGGTATATTTCATGCCACCATTTCACCGCCAAATGCGATCAAATAAAAAAAAATTGTTCACTTTCTCACAAATTTTTTCACAAACTTTAGGTTTCTCACTGAAATTATTTACAAACAACTTATGCAATTATGGAATAAATGGTTGTAAATGCTTCTCTTGGATCCCCTTTGTTCATAAATAGCAGACTTATATGGCTTTGGCGTTGCTTTTGGGTAATTAGAAGGCTGCTAAATGCCACTGCGCACCACACCGTGTATTATGCCCAGCAGAGAAGGAGTTAATTAGGGAGCTTTTAGGGTTAACTTTAGCTTTAGTGTAGTGTAGTAGAGAACCCCAAGTATTGATCTAGGCCCATTTTGGTATATTTCATGCCACCATTTCACCGCCAAATGCGATCAAATTAAAAAAACTTTAATTTTTTCACAATTTTAGGTTTCTCACTGAAATTATTTACAAACAACTTGTGCAATTATGGCACAAATGGTTGTAAATGCTTCTCTGGGATCCCTTTGTTCAGAAATAGCAGACATATATGACTTTGACGTTGCTTTTTGGTAATTAGAAGGCCGCTAAATGCTGCTGAGCATCACACAAGTATTATGGCTAGCAGTGAAGGGGTTAATTAGGTAGTTTGTAGGGTGCTTGCAGGGTTAATTTTAGCTTTAGTGTAGAGATCAGCCTCCCACCTGACACCCTCCCCCACCCCAACAATTGTCCCCGTCATCTAAGTACTGGCAGAAAGTCTGCCAGTACTAAAATAAAAGGTATCTTTTTTTTTTTTGGCATATTTACATATGCTGCTTTGTAGAATCCCCCCATAGCCCCCAACCTCCCTGATCCCCCCAAACAGCTCTCTAACCCTCCCCCTCTGCCTTATTGGGGGCCATCTTGGGTACTGGCAGCTGTCTGCCAGTACCCAGTTTGCAGAAAAAAATGGTTTTTATTTTTTTTTTCTCCCATTTTTTTTCTGTAGTGTAGCTTCCCTCCCTCCACAGAGCACCCACCATTCGCTGATGACCTTTTTTTTTTCTTTTTTTCTACATTTTTACTTATATTATTTTCTGTAGTATAGCGGTTCCCACCCGCTCCCTCCCCGTGCACGCGCCCGCCCCGCCTCCCCGTGCACGTGCACGCGTCTGTGCGCGCCCCCGGCATCCCCGCCCACGATCCCGCCCCCTCCACATCATCTGGGCCATCGATGGCCGCCACCCGCCTCCCATACACGCTCCCAACCACCAACGATGAAAGCCATAGATGTCCAGTGCAGAGAGGGCCACAGAGTGGCCCTCTCTGCATCGGATGGCTACTAAGGGTTATTGCAGGATGCCTCGATATCAAGGCATCACTGCAATAACCGGAAAGCAGCTGGAAGCGAGCAGGATCGCTTCCAGCTGCTTTCCAGACCGAGGACGTGCAGGGTACGTCCTTGGTCGTTAAGGGTATTTTTTTAGAGGACGTACCCTGCACGTCCTCGGTCATTAAGGAGTTAACCCCTTAATGACCGAGGACGTGCAGGGTACGTCCCTCTAAAAAAATACCCTTAACGACCAAGGACGTACCCTGCACGTCCTCGGTCTGGAAAGCAGCTGGAAGCGATCCTGCTCGCTTCCAGCTGCTTTCCGGTTATTGCAGTGATGCCTTGATATTGTTCAGACCCTGGACAGCACTTATTTATTGGTGCTGTCCAATCAGCAAGGACAACCCAGGTTGTGAACCAAAAATGGACCAGCTTCTAAACTTACATTCTTGCTTTTCAATAAAGATAGCAAGAGAATGAAGAAAAATTGATAATAGGGGTAAATTAGAAAGTTGCTTAAAATTCCCTGCTCTGTCTGAATCATGAAAGAAAAAATTTGGGTTCAGTGTCCCTTTAAAGGGACACTGAACCCAAATTTTTTCTTTCATGATTCAGACAGAGCAGGGAATTTTAAGCAACTTTCTAATTTACCCCTATTATCAATTTTTCTTCATTCTCTTGCTATCTTTATTGAAAAGCAAGAATGTAAGTTTAGAAGCTGGTCCATTTTTGGTTCACAACCTGGGTTGTCCTTGCTGATTGGACAGCACCAATAAATAAGTGCTGTCCAGGGTCTGAACCTTAGCTTAGATGCTTTCTTTTTTCAAATAAAGATAGCAAGAGAACAAAGAAAAATTGATAATAGGAGTAAATTAGAAAGTTGCTTAAAATTGCATGCTCTATCTGAATCATGAAATAAAAAAAATTGGGTTAGTGTCCCTTTAATTAGCAAATAACAGTTTGCAAACTCCTTAAACACAGACGGCTAGATTTAGAGTTTGGCGGTAGCCGTCAAAACCAGCGTTAGAGGCTCCTAACGCTGGCTTTGGGCTACCGCTGGTATTTGCAGCCGCGACTTTTTCATACCGCAGATCCCCTTACGCCATTTGCGTATCCTATCTTTTCAATGGGATCTTTCTAACGCCGGTATTTAGAGTCTTGGCTGAAGTGAGCGTTAGAACTCTAACGACAAAACTCCCGCCGCAGAAAAAAGTCAGTAGTTAAGAGCTTTCTGGGCTAACGCCGGTTTATAAAGCTCTTAACTACTGTGCTCTAAAGTACACTAACACCCCTAAACTACCTATGTACCCCTAAACCGAGGTCCCCCCACATTGCAGCCACTCTATTAATTTTTTTTAACCCCTAATCTGCCGACCGCACACCGCCGCCACCTACGTTATCCCTATGTACCCCTAATCTGCTGCCCCTAATACCGCCGACACCTACATAATATTTATTAACCCCTAATCTGCTGCCCCCAACGTCGCCGCCACCTACCTACAATTATTAACCCCTAATCTGCCGACCGCACACCGCCGCAACCTACGTTATCCCTATGTACCCCTAATCTGCTGCCCCTAACACCGCCGACCCCTATATTATATTTATTAACCCCTAATCTGCCGCCCCCAACGTCGCCTCCACCTACCTACAATAATTAACCCCTAATCTGCCGACCGGATCTCACAGCTACTCTAATAAATGTATTAACCCCTAAAGCTAAGTCTAACCCTAACCCTAACACCCCCCTAAGTTAAATATAATTTAAATCTAACGAAATAAATTAACTCTTATTAAATAAATTATTCCTATTTAAAGCTAAATACTTACCTGTAAAATAAACCCTAATATAGCTACAATATACATTATAATTATATTGTAGCTATTTTAGGATTAATATTTATTTTACAGGTAACTTTGTATTTATTTTAACCAGGTACAATAGCTATTAAATAGTCAATAACTATTTAATAGCTACCTAGTTAAAATAATTACAAAATTACCTGTAAAATAAATCCTAACCTAAGTTACAATTAAACCTAACACTACACTAGCAATAAATTAATTAAATAAAATACCTACAATTATCTACAATTAAACCTAACACTACACTATCAATAAATTAATTAAATACAATACCTACAAATAAATACAATGAAATAAACTAACTAAAGTACAAAAAATAAAAAAGAACTAAGTTACAAAAAATAAAAAAATATTTACAAACATTATAAAAATATATCAACAATTTTAAACTAATTACACCTACTCTAAGCCCCCCTAATAAAATAACAAAGACCCAGGGGGCGGAGCCTGCTCTCAAAGCGGCAAGACATGTCTCTATGAAGCTCTGTGAGACTGGACAGATTCTTTATAGATAAAAACTTACAAAATATCTCACTAGTTGGAGAATTTGATCTTATCTATTATTTGGGATTGCATACACTCTGAGAGCGGATGTTTTGAACTTTGTTTTCGCCTATGCTCTTTGAGACGGCTGCGTGTTGGTTCTCTAGTGGGCCTGGAAGCCATCTTAATTCAGGCCTTGTGGAGTTTTCTGAGCGCAGGTCCGGGGCTGCCGCACATTGACCCCCCCCCCCATTGCCGGGGTTATGGTATCCTGTACTAGGATTATTACTACCAGACAAGGATAGTCTGCCTGCATCTTTATAGAAGGTTTTGTCTAACTAGACCTACTTACTAAGAGTGCTATCGACGTTATTGCAACACTATATATTGCAAATGGAGGCTTTAAATCGATGGGAGCTTCAGATAACCCAGCTCATTGATGAGCACTACCGGAGTCTGACACAGGAGCTGTGTGATCTTTTTGTGTCTGCCCAGGCTGTTAGGAGCATAAAACCGGACTGTTCAGACCAGTCCACACAAAATAGGGCTGCCAATATTATACGGGACAGTATGAAAAAAGAAGCCGAGCAAACCTCCACCTCCCACTTGCGGGGAGATTCACAGAGCGTCCCACTAAAACCATCAATGCCCGCACAGCGACTACAGGCAGAGGAGCATACGCTGGTCGGGGGTGCAGTGAGTAGTAGGGGCAGCAGCAAGAGGTTGGCGCTGGTTCCACAACAGTCCGCATCAAAGCCATCATCTGCCGCCAAACTTTACCTCAAAATGATGGGAGTGTGTCGTCCGCATCTGGTTCTTGGCTGTTGAGGGGCGGCTGACCTCCGTGACTGGGATCCGGAGCCCAGGGTGCTGGCGCTTTTGCGCGAGGACCCAGCGCAGTTACAGTGGCGAAGTGGGTTGTTGGCCGTTCTGTCATTGCAGCGACATACCTCTCCAGCTGCATCACACACTCCGGGAGAGAGTGTTACATATATGGAGGTCCCATGTGCAGCGCTGTTGGGGATGTTATCGTGTAGACTTGGCATCGGCTAATGTATATTACTGTTTTCAGTGTGAGATGTGAGTGTGCAACTCTGCCTGACTTTCTTACCCTATATACCCCAGGGACTAGGGAACTTTCTTAGATGGATGTACTGTCTCTACTGAAGTGCCATATAACAGGATGCTCATCTGATCACAGCGATACCCTCCCTCATGTTTTTTTTCTCGTATATCTTATTAGTGTTTGCCTTGTAGACTGTTATATGCTATGCAGTTTTTGTGTCACTTACTCATGGCTATTTGTATTTATATCCCTTAATGCAACAGCACTGTCCTGAGGTAGATATACTGCCAGTTGGGCTTTCTTTGCCTTGTATTGAAAGAATTAGGATGGGATAGAGACACTCAATATCTGATGTTATATGTATATACCAGCTTTCAGCCAGTAGTTTTAGCCTTTCACTATACATGCAGCAGCATTATAAGCTATCTTCATCGGTTTAATTACTTTAGTTCATGGGGTCTCCATATTGGTGAAACTAGTTGGCAATATCACCTGTAACGAATTTCTAGCAAGTTTTATTATATTTGTGATTCTAGGCATTCATCTCTGTATCTCAAAAACCACATTTAGGAATCACAGCTGTGACATGAGTTGTTTAAGATAGTGAGTTATCTCATGCAGTCACTAAATAACTTTTACAATAATCCCATGACATCGCTAGGACGCTTAGTTATACCAGGGTATATAGAGCATAATGTTCTCACTTGCTGCGCACATTATGGATGGTTCAGCTATTCATAAAAAAGCCACATAAGATCTAGGTGACTGTATTGACCCTGGGGAGTAAGTTGCTACAAGTGTCTCCCCCACGTCATAGATTATTATGCTTTTGTCCAATTTAATTACTATCTCTGCCTGCAGCCCATAGCCTTAGATTATCAATATCATTTGCAGGCTTGCATACATACTGATATGTTCTATATAAGATTGTGCCGTGAGACATTTTATGTTTTGTAAAATGTCCTGGCGGGTAAGTAAGATACTCCTGTACAAGTAGCTAGATATATAAAGGGTTATATTGCATTACAGACCTCCTCCATTACACAGCATTATTGCATACTAATTTGGCACTTAAATAGCAGCTCTATTATCCATTTTTTCCTTTAGTTTTGACACTTTTTAAATAATCTGGTGTTGTTTTACATATGTTTAATGTTCCATGACCATTTGTTTATCATTCTAGTCCTATCACTTCCAGAGATTTAATATATACTTTTATATATCAGTTAGGAGGTCTCTATATGTGTTTTAATGACCCAAGAGTGGTCAATGCGTAACTACTATTTAATATATTCTTTATGTTTTGGTTGGTCCAAAAGTGGCCAGTGACGTAGTTACTCTAGTGATCTACCTTTAAAAGAAAACTGAGGTCTTACTGTATACAACTTGTTTACTTGTTTTTGTGTACATATAACTTGTATGTTTTCAAGCTTGTAAACTTTTTGCTGTTTCCTGGAAAAACCTCAATAAAAAATTATTAAAAATAAAAAAAAAATAAAAAAAATAACAAAGACCCCCAAAATAAAAAAAATGCCCTACCCTATTCTAAAATTAAAATAGAAAAGCTCTTTTACCTTACCAGCCCTTAAAAGGGCCATTTGCTGGGCATGCCCCAAAGAATTCAGCTCTTTTGCCTGGAAAAAAACATACAATACCCCTCCCCCCCAACATTACAACCCACCACCCACATACCCCTAATCTAACCCAAACCCCCCTTAAATAAACCTAACAATAAGCCCCTGAAGATCTTCCTACCTTATCTTCACCACACCGGGTATCACACCGATCCGTCCTGGCTCCGATGTCTTGATCCAAGCCCAAGCGGGGGGCTGAAGACATCCATCCTCCGGCTGAAGTCTTGATCCAAGCGGGCAGAAGAGGACATCCGGACCGGCAAACATCTTCATCCAAGCCGCATCTTCTATGTTCTTCCATCCGATGACGACCGGCTGATCTTCAAACCTCCAGCGCGGATCCATCCATCTTCATCGACGACTTCCCGACGAATGACGGTTCCTTTAAGGGACGTCATCCAAGATGGCGTCCCTCGAATTCTGATTGGCTGATAGGATTCTATCAGCCAATCGGAATTAAGGTAGGAAAATTCAGATTCAAGTTCAATCCGATCAGCCAATAGAATGCGAGCTCAATCTGATTGGCTGATCGGATCAGCAAATCGGATTGAACTTGAATCTGATTGGCTGATTCCATCAGCCAATCAGAATTTTCCTACTTTAATTCCGATTGGCTGATAGAATCCTATCAGCCAATCGGAATTTGAGGGACGCCATCTTGGATGACGTCCCTTAAAGGAACCGTCATTCGTCGGGAAGTCGTCGGTGAAGATGGATGTTCCGCGTCGGCGGGATGAACTACATGGATCCGGAAGAAAGAAGATTGAAGATGCCGCTTGATAGAAGACTTCAGTCGGATCATGGACCTCTTCAGCTCCAGCTTGGATGAAGACTTCAGCCGGATCATGGACATCTTCAGCCCCCCGCTTGGGCTTGGATCAAGACATCGGAGGCTCTTCTGGATCGATCGGTGAACCCGGCGTGGTGAAGACAAGGTAGGGAGATCTTCAGGGGCTTAGTGTTAGGTTTATTTAAGGGGGGTTTGGGTTAGATTAGGGTATGTGGGTGGTGGGTTGTAATGTTGGGGGGGGTATTGTATGTTTTTTTTTACAGGCAAAAGAGCTGAATTCTTTGGGGCATGCCCCGCAAAGGGCCCTTTTCAGGGCTGGTAAGGTAAAAGAGCTTTTCTATTTTAATTTTAGAATAGGGTAGGGCATTTTTTTATTTTGGGGGTCTTTGTTATTTTATTAGGGGGCTTAGAGTAGGTGTAATTAGTTTAAAATTGTTGATATATTTTTATAATGTTTGTAAATATTTTTTTATTTTTTGTAACTTAGTTCTTTTTTATTTTTTGTACTTTAGTTAGTTTATTTCATTGTATTTATTTGTAGGTATTGTATTTAATTAATTTATTGATAGTGTAGTGTTAGGTTTAATTGTTGATAATTGTAGGTAGTTTATTTAATTTATTTATTGATAGTGTAGTCTTAGGTATAATTGTAACTTAGGTTAGGATTTATTTTACAGGTAATTTTGTAATTATTTTAACTAGGTAGCTATTAAATAGTTATTAACTATTTAATAGCTATTGTACCTGGTTAAAATAATTACAAAGTTGCCTGTAAAATAAATATTAATCCTAAAATAGCTACAATATAATTATAATTTATATTGTAGCTATATTAGGGTTTATTTTACAGGTAAGTATTTAGCTTTAAATAGGAATAATTTATTTAATAAGAGTTAATTTATTTCGTTAGATTTAAATTATATTTAACTTAGGGGGGTGTTAGTGTTAGGGTTAGACTTAGCTTTAGGGATTAATACATTTATTAGAGTAGTCGGCAGATTAGGGGTTAATTATTGTAGGTAGGTGGAGGCGACGTTGGGGGCGGCAGATTAGGGGTTAATAAATATAATATAGGGGTCGGCGGTGTTAGGGGCAGCAGATTAAGGGTACATAGGGATAACGTAGGTTGCGGCGGTGTACGGAGCGGCAGATTAGGGGTTAATAATAATATGCAGGGGTCAGCGATAGCGGGGGCGGCAGATTAGGGGTTAATAAATATAATATAGGGGTCGGCGGTGTTAGGGGCAGCAGATTAATGGTACATAGGTATAATGTAGGTTGCGGCGGTGTACGGAGCGGCAGATTAGGGGTTAATAATAATATGCAGGGGTCAGCGATAGCGGGGGGCGGCAGATTAGGGGTTAATAAGTATAATATAGGGGTCGGCGGTGTTAGGGGCAGCAGATTAGGGGTACATAGGTATAATGTAGGTTGCGGCGGTGTACGGAGCGGCAGATTAGGGGTTAATAATAATATGCAGGGGTCAGCGATAGCGGGGGGCGGCAGATTAAGGGTTAATAAGTGTAAGGTTAGGGGTGTTTAGACTCGGGGTTCATGTTAGGGTGTTAGGTGCAGACTTAGGAAGTGTTTCCCCATAGGAAACAATGGGGCTGCATTAGGAGCTTAACGCTGCTTTTTTGCAGGTGGTAGGTTTTTTTTCAGCTCAAACTGCCCCATTGTTTTTTATGGGGGAATCGTGCACGAGCACGTTTTTGAAGCTGGCCGCGTCCGTAAGCAACGCTGGTATCGAGAGTTACAGTGGCGGTAAATATGCTCTACGCACCCTTTTTTGGAGCCTAACGCAGCCATTCTGTGAACTCTAAATACCAGCGGTATTTAAAAGGTGCGGGGGGGGGGAAAAAAGCACGCGTAGCTAACGCACCCCTTTGGCCGCAGAACTCTAAATCTAGCCGAGACACAATAAAATGATTGTGTGGATAGAAATCTGGGTCATTGTTTGTGTGAGCAAATATGTCAAAATTACATTTTTACTGTTAATTCAACATTGAAGCCAGTATTTAAACAATCATATGTATTGTATTGTAATGAATCAAACATGAATGCAAACAACATTGTCTTCAATTATATATCACATTGTTTCATTGTAAATTTCCATGGAATCACTTCTACATCTGCACTATTCTTAATTTAATCCATATTTATGTCATTATGCAAACCAAGTTTATTTCCTCTACTTTCCTCATGTGCAATAAAATAAACAATACACTGGTAATACTTAGTTCTAGCACCTTGGCTGTATCTTCTTTTATCTCGTTGTGCGTCTTCCTCTGTTTCCTGTTTTTCTTTCTTGACTATCTTGTGGTTTTACTTGTGACTTGAATCTTTGCTATGACATTTTTGTGAAGCATATCTTAAATATTTGTCAGCAGTTGAAAAAGGAAGTGACAGGATACAGTTTGCTCAGACACACATGTACCAAAATGCAACATATCTGTGTCTATAGTGGAAAATACAACTTTTCTGTTTGATGAATCTTGAAAAAACTCTTTTTACCTCTAATCCAGTAGGTAAACACCTGGGGCAATATTACATATGCCGGGTTGCCCACAAAGCTGGCGACGCCTGTTTTTATGCGGTTTTATGCATATATTTCACCTGTAGCCCGCAATTTATTCTCCCATACGCTAACATAGAACCGCGTCACAAATCGGAATCACATTCAGCGCAAGGACTTACGCGGTGAAAATGGAGACATTTTACTCAATTTTCACCTCGCCACACATACGGCTAGATTACGAGTTGTACGTTAGGTTTAAGAGCTCCTAACGCTGCATTTTAATGCCCGCTGGTATTACGAGTCTTGCAGGTACAGGTGTACCGCTCACTTTTTTGGCCAGACTTGGAAATACCGCAAATCCACTTATGTAAATTGCGTATCCTCTTTTTTCAATGGGACTTGCATAGCGCCGGTATTACGAGTCTGCCAAAAAGTGAGAGGTACACCCTCTCCTGTCAAGACTGGAACCGCATTTTAAAGTCAGTAGTTAAGAGTTTGACACTACAACGCCGTAGCATAAAACTCTTAACAAAAGTGCTAAAAGTACACTAACACCCATAAACTACGTATTAACCCCTAAACCGAGGCCCTCCCACATCGCAAACACTAAAATAAATTTTTTAACCCCTAATCTGCTGAACCGGACATCGCCGCCATTATAATAAACATATTAACCCCTAAACTGCCGCACTCCCGCCTCACAAACATTAGTTAAATTTTATTAACCCCTAATCTGCCGTCCCTAACATCGCCGACACCTATCTACATTTATTAACCCCTAATCTGCCGCCCCCAACGTCGCCGCCACTATACTAAAGTTATTAACCCCTAAATCTAAGTCTAACCCTGGCCCTAACACCCCCTAACGTAAATATAATTAAAAGAAATCTAAATAAAAATTCCTGTCATTAACTAAATAATTCCTATTTAAAACTAAATACTTACCTATAAAATAAACCCTAAGCTAGCTACAATATAACTAATAGTTACATTGTATCTATCTTAAGTTTTATTTTTATTTTACAGGCAACTTTGTATTTATTTTAACTAGGTAGAATAGTTATTAAATAGTTATTAACTATTTAATAACTACCTAGCTAAAATAAATACAAGGTTACCTGTAAAATAAAACCTAACCTAAGTTACAATTACACCTAACACCACACTATAATTAAATTATTTCCCAAAATTAAATACAATTAAATACAATTAAATAAAATTATCTAAAGTACAACCCCCCCCCCACTAAATTACAGAAAATAATAAACAAATTAAAAAGATTTTTAAACTAATTACACCTAATCTAATCCCCCTAAGAAAATAAAAAATCCCCCCAAAATAAAAAAAGCCCTACTGTCAGGGTTTTTTCCCTGTTGTTTGCCATGTGCTGCAGGCAGCCATTTTACTCACCTCTCTTCCTGACTATGGTGCATTGTGGGGGATGCTGCTCATTTCCTACACTTCCTTTTATGGCCAGACTGGTGTGCATCATCCATGTAAGACAGGATGCAGTCTCAGAATTGTGATGTCATCACTCATTATTTAAAGGGCTTCTGTTCAGTATGCTTTGCCTTTGCGTTGTCTCAGACCTGTTTGTGAGAGTTCCTGTGTGTTACCTGGTTGCCTGACATCCTTCCTGGTTCCTGATCCCTGGCTTGTTCCTGACTTTGCTGTTTTCCTTGTTTCTGATTCCTGGCACCCTGACATTACGCAAAGGCCATGAATCCTGATGGTGCTAATAATCCACCTTTACCTGCCATCATTTCCAGGATGGATGAGCAGGATCACCGCTTGGATCAATTTGCACTAACCCTGCAAACCCTGCTGACTTGCACTACACATTTGGACCAAAGTGTCCCGCAAGTTATGGCTGCTCCTGTTTCCGCTGCTGCACCTATGCCTACCAGGAGCATGTCCGGTTCTGCACCTCTACCTCAGCGATATGGAGGCGATCCTATTCAGTGCAGTGGTTTTTTTTTTTTTTTTTTTTTTTTATTGAGGCTTAGTGAAAGGCATACATAGATCATAAAAACACATTCTTTTGTCATATGAGATAAGGCTTCAATATTACAGAAGTAATAAAATAAACATTCAAGAGATGTTTAGCCAACAATTTACATAGTTTGCAAACATTAGACAGATAAGATGCTAATCTTTCAGGAACCTTCTGCAAGATACAATATATTATTTTTGGGCCAACAAAAGTAGTGGGAAAAAAATGAAGCGAAAGAAGGAACTTGTAACTCAGGAGACCGCTTTTGGATCTCCATGATGAACCTCTATTTTTAGAATTAATAGCAATATTGTTCCTAAGGACCTGAAGACTCATATAACATAAGACATCAGGGGTATAACCCTGGAATGCTAATGAATCCACAGGGCTACTGATAATTTGTATAGATTCAAGTGTATAGCAACTTTCTTATAGTAAATAGGGTAGTTAGAGTATAACCAGAATTATAATGCTATATAAATTGTAAAATGATATTCACTTCCTGTAGTGATAAACAGAATCTGTAGTGAAATGTTTAAATATGATATTTGCTTCCTGTAGTAATAGACGAAGCCTGAAATGGTATATCCAAGCTAGTACCTTGATTGGGGCTACTAAATGCAGTGTTAGGAGCAAATATATAGATGGAAGACAACGGTGATCAGACCTGCTGATCCGGATGGTCTTACAGACTCTTCACTTAAATATTATGATGGAATTAAGGCTTAGGAAATGAGGAATGCAATAGTTAGATTGCGGTATACACAAGACAAACCGCGTATTGAGCCCCTCTCAAATAGAGGGTGCATTATTGTGGGTGTGGGGGGGGGGGAGGTGATTTAAATACATGAAGTAACCTATATTACTAATGTTCCAAATATTGGCTCCAAAAAGGTTATTTTTCTGGATAGAATTCCCTAAATGGGCATTTGAGACCTTTTAGGCATAATTAGTTGTATAGGAGATGCTTAGAAAGTATATAAATTTGGTTTGTGGGAAAAGGTAAAATCATTCTAATATTTAAGTAATATGGTGGGATGTATATGGATAATGGTGTGGTGTGGGCAGAGGAAGCCACAAAGTTGACCCTCCTAAGTTAGAAGGTATATTCCACTGTGGGGGGGGGGGGGGGGGGGGGAGTAGTATGCTGAACATAAAGAATAAAAAGCTAAATATAGGTGAGGGTCCAGCCTGCTCTAGAAAAAGGACATCCTGGAGAGACTAAGATTATAACATAGGATAAGTATTAGTTAGCAGTACTGTTACAGCTCTCTTATACATATATGCAAATATAAGTACCATTGATAGTGCAGAAGTATGCCATGGTTACACAACAATTGTAGATAGATAAGCAAGGTCACAACAATAACTTTAACACAAGGTGATCAATTAGAGCAATACTCATGTACACCTAAACACCCTCTACAAGGATAGATATTGATCAGTAGTATGGTTACAGCACTCCCAAGCTGCATTCACACATAAGCATTGCAGAATTTACATAGGTTTGCTATGGTTTTACAGTAATTGTAGGTAGGTTACCAGGGGAAAATCTAAATATTGAGCTTATAGCAATAAGTTAGGGCTTTGCTTATGTACATTGACAAGTATTGTGGTGGAAGACTGTATCTGGAACTCTGCTATGGAGTTTTAAATTTGTTAAAGAAAGGCATCACGCCGCCCCGGCCGCTGGCAGCGGGATGACATGCTCACAGATCTCACCTCAATTCTTTGCATTTTCAAGCAATATAAAAGCCCACAGACATGGAGGAGTGTGTGATAAGGCATTTGGATTCTATTTCCCAGAAGATGTAGACAATAAGAAGCTTGCAAATATATTATAATATAATATAATAGGATGTATAAACATTGCTATCATCTTGCTAGACACTCTAGTTGGCATATATTAGACAGAGTTTGGTGTGTCACCTGAATACTGTGTTGTCATAAATACCTAAACAAACTACAAAGGAAAGTATGTCCATAGCATGTGAACTTGACTGTGCCCATGTCTATGACAGAGGTGTGTTGCTTATGTGGTGATAGAGAAAATGCAGTTCCACAATAACTTTTAAATCCTATGAAAAAAAAAAGATTAACCAAAACAAGCAGCAAGCACGCATACTAATAATCTGTAAAAAGAACAAATGGCAAAATATAAAGAAAACAAACATGGTAAATAAGTCACCAGAGTCTCTCAACTTGTAGGCTGTAACTAAAGGCAGGCTGGGCAGATGACTATGGAGAATAGGATTTGGAATTAACTGTAATAGTAACGATAGGTTTCTCTAGCCAATGCCTCTAAGAATCGCTAACTCTCTATCTGACAGTAGACACTGCATGGATGCGGAGACTGTGTTCCGCTTAGCCAATGTTACTTCTGATCGTAGTAATGGCCGCCAGACCATGGCTGAAGGTAAGTTCTGAGGAGCCCCACACTGCTGCAATATATCGCCTCTCAAAGCACTCGGCTCCGGGTTGTCGCCACTACAGAATCTGTGCGCCTCATAGAAGTTCCAGGAGGGTGGTTGAAGGGTTAAGATGATGCGCAGGTTTCCTACCTTTATTCGCCCGCCATTGCACTGGGGTGCATCATTCAGTAGTGCTTTTCTGGGTCTGATATCAAGCTCGTTTGCCCCCAAGTCATATCTCTCAGTAGTGGCTTCTAGGACTGCACCGCTACCCTGCCCAATTTGCTCTTGTGTGTGGCGGTGTGGAGGAAGCTGCTCCGAGACTGGTATTACAGATGGTGGCTGGTGGGGGTCAAATATAACTTGTACCCGGTGCGCCGTGCAAGTAGTTAGGGCAACGGAAGAGATAGAGTGAGCAGCGGAAGGCTTGAAAGCTTTGTCTACTGCATCTAGGAGGGCTGCGTTGTGGTGATTGAGCAGTTCCTTCATCTGGGTGAGAAGGAGCGCGGCCATGTTTCCACACGCTCACCACACAAGCGGGAATTAGAGGACTGGGGCTATATGACTATTCAGCAGAGTATAGTTTCCCCACAGGTAGTGCGCAGATAGAGTTCCAAAAAAGTAGCTGAGATAGTTGTAAAAAGTGAGTGAAATAGGCAATAAAACCATTTAGATCGTTTTAATTATCAGGAGCTCATGAAAAGTGCGGCTAGCTCCGTTGATAGCTGGCTCCGCCCCCCCAGTGCAGAGGGTTTTTGAACCAGGTGGGCATTTACTTTGAGATGTTACCTCAGGCGTTTCCCTCTGACAGAGCTAAAGTGGGATTTCTCAACGCGTTACTCTCTGACACAGCTCTTGCCTGGGCTAATCCCTTGTAGGAGACTAATTAACCTGTGATTTCAAATTACCCTGAATTTGTGGCCTCCTTTCAAAGGGTATTTGATGTTCCGGCTCGCTCCTCCTCTGCTGCTAAATGACTCATGTCCATTCAGCAAGGTACAAGATCTGTTGCTCAGTATGCTATTGAGTTCCGTACGCTTGCCGCAGAGGTAGGTTGGAACAATGAAGCCCTTGTTGCCGCCTTCTTTCATGGGTTCTCTGATGCGATTAAAGACGAAGTTTCTGCCAGAGATTTACCAGAGGATCTCGAGGCATTGGTGTCTTTTTTGATCCTAATTGACATCAGACCCAGAGAGAGGCCCTCTTTCAAGGAGCGCTTGCGGAAGCCTCCTGTTCCATTGTCTCCTACGTGTTTGTTCACACCCATGCCTCCCTCTCTTCCCATGCCTCCTGGTCCCGAGTCACCAGGTACTGCTGAGCCAATGCAGTTGGGATTCACGCATCTCTCTGTGGCGGAGAGGGCCTTTAGGAGGAGGGAGGGGCTCTGCCTCTATTGTGGATTACAGGGCCACCTTTTGAAGTCTTGTCCTACACGGCCGGGAAACGCTCACACCTAAGGTCCTGTCGGGGGCAGACCTTAGGTGGTTTATCCTCGTCCCTGGAACCGCTTAAGGAGAAACCTTTTGTCACGGTTGTCCTTTCCTCTGTGGACTCCTCCATAATCACTCAGGCTCTTGTTGACTCCGGTGCTGCGGGCTATTTCATTGACAGTGCTTTTCTAGTTGCCTCGGTCTGTTCTGCTTGCTATTGAGGCCATTGATGGCAGGCCCCTTCAGCCCGCACTCGTTACTCATGAAACTGCTCCATTGTCCATGGCTGTTGGGGCTCTCCACTTTGAAACCCTCCAGTTCCATGTGATAAACTCTCCACATTTTCCGATTGTTCTGGGTTATCCCTGGCTCCAAAAGCACAATCCCAGTCTCGACTGGCGCTTGTCCAAAATTTTGTTGTGGTCCCCGCAATGTATTTCCACTTGTCTTCGGAAACCAGTTAAAGTCTTGTGCACTTCTTCGGTATCTCAATTGCCAGAGGAGTACCGAGAGTTCCTAGACGTGTTTGACAAGGTGCGTGCCGGTACGTTGCCTCCTCACCGGTCTTACGATTGTGCCATAGACCTGCAACCCGGAGCCATTCCTCCTCGAAGCCAGGTGTACCCTCTGTCTGTTGCAGATAATTGTGCTATGGAGGAGTATGTTGCCAATGCTCTGTCGCGGGGAATCATCCGCAAATCCTGCTCTCCTGCAGGGGCTGGCTTCTTCTTTGTGAAGAGAAAGGGTGGCGAGTTAAGACCATGTATCAATTATAGGGGTCTTAATCATCTTACCATTAAGAATGCTTACCCTATTCCGCTCATTACGGAACTGTTTGACCGCCTCAAGGGAGCTACGGTCTTTACTAAACTTGATTTGAGAGGAGCATACAATCTCGTTAGGATTAAGAAGGGTCACAAATGGAAAACAGCAGGAGCGGGCATTATGAGTATCTTGTAATACCCTTTGGCCTATGTAATACTCCTGCTGTTTTTCAGGAATTTATTAACGATGTCCTACAAGATATGTTGCAACAGTGTGTGGTTGTGTACTTAGACGACATCCTCATACACTCATCCACACTTGAGGCTCATCGTTCTGATGTTACACAGGTTCTTAAGAGACTACGTGAGAACGGCCTGTTTTGTAAACTCGAGAAATATGAGCTCCATCAGACTCAAGTAACCTTCCTAGGTTATGTTATCTCCGTTGCAGGGTTCTCCATGGGTCCTGACAAGTTATCTGCAGTTCTGCAGTGGCCTCGCCCAGTTGGTCTTCGGTCTATTCAACATTTTTTGGGGTTCACCAATTACTATAGAAAGTTTATTAAAAACTTTTCTTCCTTGGTCAAACCTATCACAGACATGACCCGTAAAGAGAATGATCCACTCCATTGGTCACCTACTGCCATTAAGGCCTTTGATAGTTTTAAGACTGCCTTTGCTGCCCCTCCAGTTCTGGCTCATCCTAACCGTGTCCTGCATTTTGTTCTTGAGGTCGATGCGTCTGAGACTGGAGTAGGTGCCCTCTTGTCTCAACGTCCTACGCCTAACGGTTCCCTGCATCCGTGTGGTTTCTTCTCTAAGAAATTGTCTCCAGCGGAGTGCAATTATGAAATTGGCGACAGGGAATTACTGGCCATAATTTTGGCACTCAAGAAATGGAGGCATCTTCTCGAGGGTACTAGCATGCCAGTGCTCATTCTTACTGACCACAAGAATTTAACTTATCTATCTGAAGCAAAACGTTTGTCGCCCCGACAGGCCAGATGGGCGCTATTTTTGTCTTGGTTTAATTATGTGTTCTCCTACCTGCCTGGTAGTATGAATGTTAGGACTGATGCCCTCTCTCGACAATTTTCGCCTCTGTCCAAGGAGGAGTCTGTACCTACTCCTGTTATACCTCCTGACCATATTTTGGCTACCATACGTACTAATTTGACTTCTCCCTTGGGGGAGGAGATCCTGGCTGCACAAACCAATGCACCTCCTGAGAAACCTAGTGGTAAGTGTTTTGTTCCTGAGAATTTTCAAACTAAACTTTTGCACATTTACCACTATCCTAAAGCCACAGGTCACCAAGGCAAGAACCAAATAATTTGGCCTGTCACTCGACAATTCTGGTGGCCAGGTCTTCGTTCTTATATTGCTGCGTATGTTGCCTCCTGCTTAGTTTGTGCACAGAATAAGACTCCTCGACGTCTTCCTGTGGGTCTTCTTCAACCTATTGCTAATGGTGAGCGTCCTTGGACACATCTTTCCATGGACTTCATTGTCGAGCTCCCTGTTTCCAATGGCAATACTGTTATCCTTATGGTGGTTGACCATTTTTCTAAAATGTCACATTGCATTCCATTGATGAAGCTACCTACCGCTCAGGAGCTTGCTTCGATTTTTGCCCGGGAGATCTTCCGTTTACATGGGTTACCCAAGGAGATAGTGTAGGACCGGGGTAGCCAGTTTGTCTCCAGATTTTGGCGTTCCTTTTGTGCTCAAATGGGCATCCATCTTTCCTTCTCCACGGCATATCACCCTCAATCCAATGGGGCTGCGGAACGGTCTAATCAAGCTCTGGAACAATTCCTCCATTGCTATGTCTCAGATCACCACAATAATTGGTCTGAACTGTTACCTTGGGCAGAGTTTGCTCGTAATAGTGCTATTAAAGGGACATTATATACTCATTTTTTCTTTGCATAAATGTTTTGGAGATGATCTATTTATATAGTCCATGAAGTTTTTTAAAAAAAAAAAATGTTTAGTTTTGCTTATTTTTAAATAACATTGCTCTGATTTTCAGACTCCTAACCAAGACCCAAAGTTTTATGTGAATACTATCAGCTACCTTCTCCAGCTTGCTCCTGTTTGTGTAAAGGGTCTTTTCATATGCAAAAGAAGGGGGAGGGGGGGAAAGTGTCTTATTTCCCACTTGCAGTGGGCTTTCCAGCTGCCTTTTCAACAAAGCTAAACTGAGAGCTTCTAAGTAAGTTTTTAAACAGTTTAATACTGGATTTTTATATCGGTATCTGTGCATCTTATTCTTTATAGTAGTGTCTATTACATGCAGTTATATAAAAATGAGTGTATACTGTCCCTTTAATGCTTCCTCCAAGTTATCCCCATTCATGGCGAATAATGGGTTTCAACCATCCTTGTTGCCCGATTCATTCATGTCTCAGGGTATTCCGGCTTTGGAGGAGCATCTCCGGCAACTCCATTCCTCGTGGGTGCAGATTCAGGATTGCCTTCTATGCAGAGCCAAAAGTTCCAGGCTGATCGTAGGCATCTGCCTGCACCTTCCTACCAACTTGAACCTTCGTGTGCCTTCCAATAAATTGGCTCCCCGTTATGTTGGTCCTTTTTGAATACTCCGATGGGTTAATCCTGTGGCCTATGCTCTTGACCTTCCTCCTGCTATGCCCATCTCCAATGTTTTTCATGTCTCCCTCTTGAAACCATTGGTTTGTAATCGGTTTACCACTGTGTTGCCTTGTCCCCATCCTATTTTTGTTGACACTCATGAGGAGTATGAGGTCAGCAGCATTATTGACTCTTGTATGTCCATGGGCTGTGTATAGTATTTGGTTCACTGGAGGGGCTACGGTCCGGAGGAGCGTTCTTGGGTTCCCTCCTCTGATGTTCATGCTCCCGCCCTCCTCCGTGCCTTCCATGCCCATTTCCCCAATAAGCCTTTTGTCCTTCTGCGGGGGAGGGGTCGTTGAGGGGAGGGTACTGTCAGGGTTTTTTCCCTGTTGTTTGCATTGTGCTGCTGGCATCCATTTTACTCACCTTTCTTCCTGACTATGGTGCATTGTGGGGGATGCTGCTCATTTCCTACACTTTCTTTTATGGCCAGACTGGTGTGCATCATCCATGTGAGACAGGATGCAGTCTCAGAATTGTGATGTCATCACTTATTATTTAAAGGGCCTCTGTTCAGTATGCTTTGCCTTTGCATTGTCTCAGACCTGTTTGTGAGAGTTCCTGTGTATTACCTGGCTGCCTGACGTCCTTCCTGGTTCCTGATCCCTGGCTTGTTCCTGTTCTATCAGCCAATCTGAATTAAGGTAGAAAAAATCCTATTGGCTGATCCAATCAGCCAATAGGATTGAGCTGGCATTCTATTGGCTGTTCCAATCAGCCAATAGAATGCCAGCTCAATCCTGTTGGCTGATTGCATCAGCCAATAGGATTTTTTCTACCTTAATTCCGATTGGCTGATAGAATTCTATCAGCCAATCGGAACTGAAGGGACGCCATCTTGGATGATGTCATTTAAAGGAACCTTCATTCAATCTTAGCCGTCAGATGAAGAGGATCCTCCACGTCGGATGTCTTGAAGATGGACCCACTCCATGCCAGATGGATGAAGATAGAAGATGCCATCTGGATGAAGACTTCTGCCCGTCTGGAAGACCACTTCGCCCGGTTTGGATGAAGACTTCTCCCTGCTTCGTTAAGGACTTCGGCCCGGTTGGATGAAGACTTCTCCCGGTAAGGTGATCTTCAAGGGGTTAGTGTTAGGTTTTTTTAATTGGGTATTGGGTGGGTTTTAGAGTAGGGTTGGTTGTGTGGGTGGTGGGTTTTAATGTTGGGGGGGATTTGTATTTTTTTTACAGGTAAAAGTGATGATTACTTTGGGGCAATGCCCCGCAAAAGGCCCTTTTAAGGGCTATTTGTAATTTAGTGTAGGGTAGGGCTTTTTTATTTTGGGGGGGCTTTTTTATTTTGTTAGGGGGATTAGATTAGGTGTAATTAGTTTAAAAATCTTGTAAATTGTTTATTATTTTCTGTAATTTAGTGGGTTTTTTTGTACTTTAGATAATTGTATTTAATTGTATTTAATTATATTTAATTTTGGGAAATAATTTAATTATAGTGTAGTGTTAGGTGTAATTGTAACTTAGGTTAGGTTTTATTTTACAGGTAACTTTGCATTTATTTTAGCCAGGTAGTTATTAAATAGTTAATAACTATTTAATAACTATTCTACCTAGTTAAAATAAATACAAACTTGCCTGTAAAATAAAAATAAATCCTAAACTAACTACAATGTAACTATTAGTTATATTGTAGCTATCTTAGGATTTATTTTATAGGTAAGTATTTAGTTTTAAATAGGAATTATTTAGTTAATGATAAATTTTTTTATTTAGATTTCTTTTAATTATATTTAAGTTAGGGGTGTTAGGGTTAGACTTAGGTTTAGGGGTTAATACATTTAGTATAGTGGCGGCGACATTGGGGGTGGCAGATTAGGGGTTAATAATATTTAACTAATGTTTGCGAGGCGGGAGTGCGGCAGTTTAGGGGTTAATATGTTTATAATAGTGTCGGCGACGTTGGGGGCGGCAGATTAGGGGTTAATAATATTTAACTAATGTTTGCGAGGCGGGAGTGCGGCGGTTTAGGGGTTAATATGTTTATTATAGTGTCGGCAAAGTTGGGGGCAGCAGATTAGGGGTTAATAATTATAATGTAGGGTTCGGCGATGTTGGGGGCAGCAGGTTAGGGGTTCATAAGTATAATGTAGGTGGCGGCGGTGTCCGGAGCGGCAGATTAGGGGTTAATAATTATAATGTAGGTGTCAGCAATGTCGGAGGCGGCAGATTAGGGGTTAATAAGTGTAAGATTAGGGGTGTTTAGACTCGGGGTTCATGTTAGGGTGTTAGGTGTAGACATAAAATGTATATCCCCATAGGAATCAATGGGGATGCGTTAAGGAGCTTTCCGCTGCCTTTTTGCAGATGTTAGACTTTTTTTCAGCCGGCTCTCCCCGTTGATTCCTAAGGGGAAATTGTGCACGAGCATGTTACACCAGCTCACCGCTAACGTAAGCAGAGCTGGTATTGGAGTGCGGTAATGAGCAAATTTTGCTCAACGCTCACTTCTTGTCTGGTTTGTAAAAAAAATACCAGCGCTGTCTGTAAGTGAGCGGTGAGCATAAACTGCTCGTTAGCACCGCACAGCCTCTAACGGAAAACTCGTAATCTAGGTGATAGGCAGGTGCAGCAAGCCTTACGCTTAAAATGTGAGTACTGTACTTCCCGTAACTGCCTGAAAATATTAACTAACATCTAACACATGGGCAATATCTATGTACCTGTCAACTGCCAACCCCCACCGCAATAACTAATAAAACTAATAACCCCTAATCTGCCATTAACCCACATCGCAATAAACGTAATAAATGTATTAACCCCTAATCCGCCATTAACCCACATTGCAATAAATGTATTAACCTCTAATCCACCATTAACCCACATCACAATAAACCTAATAAAACTATTAACACTTAATCCACCAAACCCCCACAATGCAAATAACTAATTAAAATATTAAGCCCCCTAACCTAAAACCCCCTAAATGAACCCCAATTACCTAAATTAAAAAATACTAAATTACAATTAAAATAAAAAACTAACATTATTTAAAAATAAAAAACTAAGATTACAAAAAATAAAAAGTCTAACATTGCATAAAATAATAAACCAAATTATCAAAAATAAAAAAATTAAACCTAATCCCTATGAAAATAAAAAAGCCCCCCTAAAATAAAAACACTCCCTAATCTAATACTAAACTACTAATAACCCTTAAAAGGGCCTTTTGTAGGGCATCGCCCTAAGTTAAACAGCTCTTTTACCTTAAAAAATACTAAGTCCCCCCTCTAACAGTAAAACCCCCCACCCACCAAACCCCCCCCCCCCAAAAAAAAATAACACTAAAAAATCCTAAACTACCAATTGCCCCTAAAGGGGCATTCAGCTCTTTTAAGAGTGCCCAATAAATCCCTAATCTAAAAAAAACAAACCCCCCAAAAAATCTATGTCTAACCCCCAAATAGGTACTCACCGTTCCTGAAGCCCAGCGGAGAAGGTCCTGTTCCAGGCGGTGAAGTCTTTTTCCAAGCGGTCAACCTCTTCTTCCAAGCAGGGACCTTCTTCATCCAAGACCAAGCCGGCGCGGATCAGAGATGAGCGCGGAGCAGGACTAGCGACTGTAGAACCATGGACCATGGAGAATCCTCTCCGTATGATTGCCGTCGTACACTGAAAAGTGAATTCAAGGTACGCGTTTAAATATGGCGTCCCTTGCATTCCTTTTGGCTGATTTAATTCTTAAAATTCAAATCAGCCAGTAGGATTAGAGCTACTGAAATCCTATTGGCTGTTCAAATCAGACCGCTGCTTCTTAACATGAAGGCTCGCATGGAAACAGGTGCATTAGGCACCATTCGGGGCATGTTAAATCGGCCCCTATATCTCTACAGAGCAAGAGTTTCTGGATCTTGGTGTGGGAGACGAGCAGTGGTCGGCTGGTGAATTTTGAAGATGGTGGTGCACTAGACCCCACCCCTTGAAATAAAGTCCCGTGCCTTAAATGTAAAACTATGTGTATATGATAGATACGCACTTCACACACACAGGCACTCCGCACACTACACAAACAAACTTGCATGCACACTATACACTCACAGACTTTATACTATTTTGTAATGCATTTCCCATGAAATATAACATAATTCAAAACCAGTTTAAATATAACATAACTGCCATAAAAATATAGGTCTATCCAGGGCATCAGGATCCCACATTGCTATTTTATTTTGATTAAAAAAGCAGGTACATTACCCAAACCATGTGTGTGTGTGTATATATATATATATATATATATATATATATATATATATGCAATTATAATATAGTTCATAATAGAGTCCTTAGCTTAATAACAGGTAAATTGCCTCCCTTATGCACACTAGCTGCTTGTCTATAAATGTAAGTCTTGAATATAACTTGGCAGCTAAAACTGCCTGGGTTAATGAATGCTTAGCTTATCAGCACAGATGGACAGTTCCAGCGGCTTGTACTATGATTTTCCAGAAAAGAACACTAAAATAATAAAACCACATAATATAAGCCAACATTTCACAATATAATGTCAATCATGCATTTCTTTTTTCTTTCTTTAATAAACATAATTTAAATAACTTTTTTTTCTAGAAATACCATACTGGCTGTATGGACGCACCTGCATAAATCAATACAGGACAACTCCATACCAAGCTATAGAATACTTTAATTAACCAATATATTTTTTTCTCTCAAATCAAGGCCAAGTCAAAACATCTTTAAGTTATTTTATCCCAGATAAATTAAACTTGTTGAAAGCAGACCGGCAGTCTGGACCAGCATATAGAAATATCAAATAGTGCATTGCATAACAGAGAGCTTTCTGAAAATGTAAAAAAAAACATAACTATCTTAAAAAATAAATCATTCAGCACCATTTAAATAGAATTAGTAAAATGAAAATATGAAAGCATGCCCAAGTTATCCCTGCTTTGGTCATAATGCAGTTAACATTCACATCCAATCAAATAATATGTTCAGGGCAGACCAGCAAAATATTTTATGTAGGAAGCACCAGGATTAGTAGCGGCAGAAGCAACCATGGCGCCAAGTATATTTATAAGTATTTGATTTCCTCTTTAAAGGACCTTAACTACTAACTAGCAACAACTTATGAAAAAGCAATTTGACAGCACCAAGACACCTCTGTCTTCAGTCTGCATGCAGTCCTGCATATGTTGCGATTCGTAAGATATACAGAACCGCATGCAGACTACAGAGGTGTCCCGGTTCTGTCAAATTGCTTTTTCATAAGTTATTTGCTAGTTAGTAGTTAAGGTCCTTTAAAGAGGAAATAAAATGACTGTGTGACTGAGACTCATAATAAATATAACACTAGCTCACACAGAAAGTTAGGTTAACATTATTAGCAGCATAGCTCGCACTAACCTGAAGCGCTGCGTCCAATCATTTGAGCTCCTCTCAGCTCAATGACTATCTCCGCAATGAAATTTCGCGCCGTTGAGCTGGGAGGAGCTTGTCAAGCGTCATCACGTGACTGTGAGTGATGACGCTCTACTGTCTCACTGGCTGATGCCGATCGGTAAACAACACCTCCCACAAGTTTAGGATGCGCATAGACACAGTGGCATATTTTAGCTAACGCACGTGCGGTTATGGGATAATATGGGTTAGTATAATAAAAAAAAAACTGTTTGGATTTTATTGTTTTTTGGGGGACAAAATAAATATAATTTTTCCAGTAGGGGGCTATTGAAAAATTATATTTTTTTTCTTCAGTTTTTTTTTTTCTTCTTCAGTTTTTTTTCTTCTTGGGCTGCTGGGGGGGCACGTGCGAGTGTGCTCAAATGGAGGAGCCTCCACTGGAGACGAGTACATGATATACTGTGCCATTGGAGTGCCTTCTTGTTTTATTTCTTTACAGCAATCTGAGTAATCATTTGATAAAGTGTAAATCCTGATACACCTTTTTTCAAGGACTATCAATGGCAGCCGAGGAGGGTGCCTTTGTTTTTTGGACCATTCATGTTGGACTTTATGTGGTGATATTTAATTAGTTAAAAGGCTCGCCAGAAACACAAGTTATGAAGCATCCGCCTGCTCTGAGGCGGCGGACAGAACTCTCAAGAAATCAACTCGATTGGTTTGATTGACACCCCCTGTTAGTGGCCGATTTACCGCAAATCTGCAGGGGGCAGCATTGCACAAGCAGTTCACAAGAACTGCTGATGCAATGATAAATGCCGACAGTGTACACTGTCGGCATTTATCGATGTGTGACGGACATGATCCACAATATCGGATCATGTCCGTCCGCACCTTGTTAAATAGGCCCCATAGGCTGCAAAGTGCTTTAACATTGAGATACATAAATTAACATGTCTAAAGATATATATGTAAGTATATAGATGTTCTCCATTGACTTCTATAAGAAAATACCACTCAAGTGAGTGTGTAAAGCCCACCTCTTCTCTCGCTCATCCAATTCTGGTTTATTTGAGCAATATAACATTTATTTTTATGTCCTTCTAAAGTCACTACTTCACAACATATTGTTTCCAATGGGTTATTAATCCCCTTCACTGCTAAGCTTTTTTCACCCCAGTGCTGAGCCAATTTTGAGCTTTTTTTGCTAATTTCATTTAAATCCTTTTGTAAGTCAAATTTCAGTGAGTTACCCACACAAATTATTTTTTTAAGCAGCACTAGCAGATTCAGAATAAACCATTATTATATTTATAATTTATGGCATGTGAGATAGCTATGGCAAAAACTGAAATTATTTTTTTTCTTAAATTTTAGTAAATAATATTGAAAATGGCCAAGTGATCAAAGCTGTTACTGTGATCACCATACTATCATTTGGGGGTTCTAATATAGTTTTGAGAGGCTCCGTTGTGCAGTATAGAAATAAAAGCACTATCATATTTTTTTAAAAGAGGAACTTGTCTACTAGAAAATAATCTTTTTTAAGGGTCTTTAAGATTTTTTTGTTTGTTGTGCGTATATCTCATTCCAAAGCAAATCCTCATATGTGGTGTTTTTGCTTTATTTTTGAACATATTATTTGTAGTTCCTTTCCAAGAGCAGCGTCATTTGAAAAAAGGGGTCATGCAGTTTTTTTTTTTTTTTGCTGCTAAGGGAGCTGTGATTGAAGGGATTGAAGATTCTCCCCTACATCCAGCTCCCTTGCAGCATCAACCAAGCTTCCTGGTCCTGCCCCCATTGTGATTACCAGGTGCATACGTGGGGATGTCATCCACACTCCCATGAAGCCTGGGAGTGGAGCCCAATAGGCTACCAATGATCCCTGACCTTTAGTGCAGGGGGATCACTGAAAACAGCGTTTGATTGGCGATCCTCCTGCATGACTAAAATGGCTCATCATGAGTGTTTCAATCAAGCCCTCTTCCCTCTTTCAAGATCTTGAAAAAGGCCAGTGGTCATGGACATAACACAATGTATAGTGCTCATAAAAGTTGTTTTTAAACTTTTTAAGACTTTAGTATGCTTTGAAGTTTACATTTTCTTTGAAGCAAAAGTTTGGAGCCATTGGGGAAATCTTCAACATTTACCAATCCGAATAAACAGTAGCGAGACAAAATGAGCCTGCATTGAGGCACATCGGCAGGGGACACAAATACAGTGGATAGCTCATACAACGGTCGTATGCAAGTCTCCCAGTGAGAGCATAACTTAGGGGGCCAGGGAACCTATATTGTGTTGTCTACACATGAGGTTCCTTTTGTCTGTTTATTTTTCATAGATACTCCATGACTGTATCCACTTTGAGTAGTTGACTCGTGTTTAATACAAACTGACATACATTTTGTTTGGTCTGATGTTTGCATATTTTAGTTTTTAAATATCTGTACTAGGGCAAGAAGGACACCCACCCAGGGCTCCGCGCTTTGGGGGCCCCCACATTTTCAGGGGTGTGGGTATGAGAAGGTGCAATGTATATCCTGTATTTAGTTTATGAATATGTGTTTAATGTTTCAGCATGTGTAATATATATTGTTATTCTTTATATAGATAACACTGAATGTTGGGACAGGGGTGGGCCATACAGGGGCAGGGCATACAGGGGGATGGGAATAAGAGCACTGGGCTGTGGGGCGTGGGGCCCCGCAAATTTCTCTTGCACAGGGCCATGCAAATTCTTAGAGTGTCCCTGATCTGTAAAATTCAATTTGTTTTTGCATGCACATGTTTATGTATTAAAGTATTATAAGGACCTTAAGCAGATTGATTTTTTTATCCTTTTGCGCAACAGTTCATACTATATCCATTTTTGGGGTTGGTCCTTTGAAAGGGGCGAGGGCTTTCTAGTATTTTTGCATTTTATATTACTTTAGACTTCAGATTTTACACATTTATTACATTTAGACTTTGTACTTTCAATTGTGTATTTTAAGGCTATATAGATATATATATAGATTCTGTATACAGCAGTGTATTTAGGATTACGATTTTACAAATCCTGATTATGCTTTGACCGTTTCTGTGTAACTTAAAACAAATTAGGGTCCTACTTTGTATATAGCGTGTATTATTTACAAATAACACTGCACTTTGTATTTGTTTAATTTAAAATAAAACTGACAGGGGGAACTTCCGGGCAGCGGCCATGACAGGCTGCAAATTCATCAGCTCCTACAACTCTCTGCACAAGAATGTGTAAATTCCCTTCTTTATCACTCCATTACATATGTTTCTTGGACTTTGGATATACAGGAAAGTGAGCTTGTTCAAGCCATACTATTATTTTTTGAGCAGAGACAATACTCAGCGTACCAGAATAATTTAAGGGTTGCGGCCTATCATCTCACCACCCCCCGGCAGAGCACTAACTTGCTTCTGTCGTTAGGAAGCAGTGAAACTCCGCACAACACTGCAAATTTTTTTTCTCTATAGGACACGATATATTCTCAGAAAACCATTGTTTGTCCCATCTTTGCTTACTGTGTTTCACTATATGCACGCTATGGAGATCCCCTAAAGTTTCCTGGGGGAGTTGCGCAGCCTGCTACAAAACCACCATGAGGCCTTGGAAAATGAGCTTTTTATTGCATTTGATCGCAGCAGTGCTAATTCACCGTACAAACCAACCCAACCTGAAGTTTGCGAGATCGAAAGGGGGGGGGTTGGCGCTTTGGGGCCCCAGCGTTTATCCCCTACCTCTGGCACATCGACGGACGTCAGACAGCCTGGAGCTATGAGAGCAGCTGTGTGGATTGACTCAAAGCTTGGGGCAAGGACAGCAGTTGTCTTGCAAATCCCTAATGATACGCCTCAGATCTATGTAGGCACCTCACAAGGACTCCAAGCAGAGGGACCACAAATTATAGGGAACAACAGACAAGCGCTTCCAGCACAACAGCAAGAACACTTTGCTAGCAGTTACAGCATACTGAAAGGTAACGACAGACAAGCGCTTCCAGCACAACAGCAAGACCGCTTTACTAGCAGTTACAGCTTACTGAAAAGTGACAACAGACAAGCGCTTCCAGCACAACAGCAAGACCGCTTTGCTAGCAGGTATAGCTTACTGAAAACTAACAACAGACAAGCGCTTCCAGCGCAACAGCAAGACCGCTTTGCTAGCAGGTATAGCTTACTGAAAACTAACAACAGACAAGCGCTTCCAGCGCAACAGCAAGACCGCTTTGCTAGCAGGTACAGCTTACTGAAAAGCAACAACAGGCAAGCGCTTCCAGCACAAAAGCAAGACCGTTCTGGTATGATCCCTCTGCTTTATACTAAACCCCCTTTCTCAGCTGTGATGTGGTTGCATGTGTTTCCCTACAATGCAGTTCCACGCTTGCCGGCTCTGATGTGGCCATATACGCATTATCGCATTGTCTGGGACCCAGGAGCTCTGCTTCTCTTTCATGATCGAGGGGTGACCTGAAGGCTGTTAGGTATAGCAGCTAGCTGTTAACAGAACATTCTGGCATACTATACTAACTTTGGAGCCAAGAGTAAGCTACCCCTTAAACCGGTTACTATTTCAAGCTGTGACTCTTTGCTCCCCATACACTGGCTGATGGCCTCTACCGCACGGACTCTAAGTTGTTGTTGATTGTTACGTGCACTGTATATCACCTGTAAATTTATATATGTTGGCAAATAAGTGCAGTGTGGTGCTCTATATTAGTGAAATTTTATGCTGCTCATAACCTCGGAGTCTGATGCCTTATAATATCC
This sequence comes from Bombina bombina, assembly GCF_027579735.1. Taxonomy (NCBI): domain Eukaryota; kingdom Metazoa; phylum Chordata; class Amphibia; order Anura; family Bombinatoridae; genus Bombina; species Bombina bombina. The sequence continues at coordinate 955,250,906 of NC_069500.1, forward strand.
TATATCTAGGCACAATACGCCTCCTTGTTTTTTTTTTTTTCACGCTGAGGTTTTAGCCCCCTTTATAAAACCCTCCTTCATTTACCTTTAATGTAGGCTGGTCCTGCAAATATTTCCTTACTCTGTGCCATCTCGATTTTCATACAATTATTATTTTGGGTAGATGTAAAAGATTATCACCTGCAGGAGGTAGAGCTAGGACTATCTATCCTTAATTTATATCGCTAGGAATGTAACTGACAGTAAGGGAGATTCAGTGTATTATAACTGGTTGAGGGCATATCCCATTGCCTATATTTTAGTATTACCTTTCGGCCATCTAGTACAACCCAGACAGTATGTCTAATTTAGTATCTCCGGGGGAATTCACACTATACCTTTGAAGTTATTAGTGCCAAGTGATTTAAAAGTACCTTCTGAGTAACTGCTGTATGTCATTTAGCTTCATGGGTCCCTGCAATATCAATATAGCCCTTTTCCTTCCTTGTGCAATAGTGGGGATCTTCAGACCTGTAGACGTATCTTATGTCATTTGGACTTATGCTAATATTACTCACCGAATGTAGTATAAGGATGTTTGCCATATCTATTATGTTTTTCCAGTAGTCAACAGGTGCAGCATGATATGTTGAGGAGGTTATGATTTGCAGAGCACCTTTTTAGCACCACTTCCTAGATATTTAGTTTTACCTAATCTGTGCCATAAGAAAAGAAACATTAACGCAAGGTGGAGATTTATAACTAGCTCTTAAGAAATCCTAACAGGGCATCTAGTCTTTAAGGTCTATTTGTTTTTACTTTAATTCCCCTTCTTTTTCTAAGCAATAGCAGGGGTCTTTAAAACCGTAGCCGGGTCTTCTGTCAACAGTAAGCACGTTTTTATCAGTAAAAAAAAAGGAAAAAAAAAAACAAACAAAAAAAAACAAAACAGTTTTTCTTTACATATATATAATAAGCGTTTACACCTTGTTTATTGTGTCCTCCTCATAGCTAGCAGTTACAGTATAATGAAAAAATAAAATCTGAGGTGAATGTAATGAGATCCATGAGTGGTCTCTTCTACTCCAGATAGTCTTCTGTAAATATCTTTTACTCTTATGGGCTGGGGTCCAAGAGTGGCCTCTTGTCACCGTAGAGAAGGCTTAGATTTTCATGGGCATCCATAAACTATGTCTTTACGTAGCACACTTGTTACCACTAATCTTTGACTATGTAGCTCATTATGTATTCTGTTTCATTTATCTTGTTATTGCTACTTTTTGAAAGCCATTGTGAAATACATTACTGTTTTCCCTGTATGCCGAAACTTTACCTCAATAAAAAAAATAAAAAAAAAAATAAAACTGACAACTTCAGTTTCCCAGAGAGCTTCTTTGCTTTCTATGGGCCCAATGATCAACAATTCTCTAGTTTGGAGAGACAGTAGTCTTTATTTTATCTCTATATACACAGTGAGACTAATACTTGGTGATAAAGGATTTTCCTGCTTGATAGAAAAATTATAGGGCAAACTCTACAGGGGCTGAACTCATTGAATTCTATAAGAAAAAGGGTGGAACCTGGGATTCTCAGAGAGGTAAGAGAGGCCTTCTATAGAAAGTAATGAGGCTTTCTCAGAAAATTTCAAAGAGGAGAGTGACATTAACAGTAGAGCACATGAGACAGATAGAAATTCTCAGTTTGCAGCAAATACAAATTAAACTGAAATGTTATCACTGCAATCTAACTTGCTTTTGCCTCTAGTTTAGTATACAATATATTCCCTTTTTGTCAGTTAAATAATTGTATTGTGAATTTTGAGCAAACTTCACTTGCATAGAGCTGGTGAGATAATTGAGACATGGTTGAGTAAAATTAGCGCTCCGGAACTTGTGGCGCTCTACAAATAACTGATAATAATAATAATAATGCTAACAGTATTTAATGAGAATTGTGAGAGAGCTTCAGACATACCCTGGGAACTCTCCTGTTCAGCCCAGGGGAATCTATTGTCCCTCTCACTTTCTGAAGCTGACAGTTTTATTTTAAAATAGAGCAAAAACAAAGTGCAAAGCAGTTTGAAACAAATTACACAGAAATGTACAAAGTATATTCCTAATTTGTTAAAGTACCACTGAAACTTTTAAAATATAATCAGAATTTGTAAAATTACTGCTACATCTAAATGCATTAAAATACAAAAGAGAAAGTACAAAGCTTAAATGTAGTTATTTTTTATTATTATTATGATTATTATAATTTAAGATTCAAAAACATAGTGGAGTAAACAAATCTAATACAGGAGGAAGAGGGCCCTGCTCTGAAGAACTTAGAGTCTACAGGTTAAGGGTGCAGAGACATAAGGTTAGGGGTAGATTTTTACATGGTTTGTAATTGCAGCAGTGAGTCAAGGCACTTGAAGATTTATTTTGGGTAGGATGGAAAACAGAGGAGTGCTGGTAAGCCTCTTTGAAAAGGTGGGATTTTAAAACGAGTCTGAAGATATACAAGGTTGGAGGCATGGAGTGGGATAGAGAGTTCTAGAGTAACAATACTGAAAGGACCCAATCTGGTTTCTCGCTCCATTGTAGTCTATAGGGGAGTACGTTAACGTGGTCGTGATATTCTAACTTCTGCTCTTTGCTTGTGTTGGGTTAACACTTTCAACTTGTAATACGCCTGTTACCCAACGCGCACAAAGACAGAAGTAAAGCAAAATTAGCATGCGAGAGGGAGCAGTAATTACCACTCCACTCATAATTTAGCCCATGGAAAATATATTAAAATAAAGTATTACACACACATATATATATATATTTGATATAATATAAAAATATTTTTATTATTGGTTTATTATTGTGATAAATGTTTAAAAATGTTTTAAAAGGGATATGGTAAATGACAAGGTGTTTAACTTTAAAGGGTTTATATATTTGTATGTGTTTATATACAGTACATACATATGTATTTATGTTTATATCTGTAAATATGCATGTGCACACATACATACGTATACATATACATGCACACACACACACACACATATATATATATATATATATATATATATATAACAAAAAGGTTATATCTGCGCTTAGAGGTAAAACACTGGTACTTAAAGGAGAACCAAGGCACAATCTCAAGTACAAGAAAGGTGCTAGTACAAAAATATATGTATATATAATTATATATATATATGTATGTATATTACTTGGTGTCCAACCCAGTCCAGTGTATGTGGAGTATAATAAGGCTGTCCACAATATTGTCCAGTTATAACAGCATGTGTGACAATTCCGCAGATGCCTGTAATACCGGCTGCTTCGTCAAAGATGGGATTTCCCTCTTTGAAAAGAAGAATCTCCCCAAGAAGTGTGAAAAGACAGAGAGTGGACAAGTGCACAAGAAGGCACTCCTAGTGAAGATCGTCTGTGATAGTATAATTCACTAAACACAAAATATAAATGCACACTCACGTGGTTTAACCTCATCCAGTATAAGGTATATATAAAGCGTTTGATAAAAGCTGATGTCTGTTGTTGATCTCCTTGCTATTTCTGCTTCAGTTCTGTTCCTCTTTGTCCTTTATACGTCAGGAATGGTCACCCAGAACGTAACGGAGGCTTAAATTAGCAACTCTCTATATACTTGCGTGTCTCTAGGTTAGGGAAGCCATAGGAAACCAATGTGTAAAAAGTGTACAATTTATTAAATATCCAAACACTTGTAAATACACAATCAATGTTAGTGTTTAACTCTGTTTGCAATGTTCTCTGTTAAAATCCAATGCGTAGCAAAAACAGAGTAGTTGACTTGGTTGACTCAAGACCACGTGACGGCTCTAACTACGTCACACGCCAAAGGTTTCCAGTCGACAGAGAGGAGAGACCGCTACGAGCAGGACCCAGACGCCAGAACAGGTGATTCACGTTCCCGGTCGAGACTTTTGAGGAAAGTCTGTCCGGATGTTTGGTCCTTAGCTCAAAGGTAAAAAAGAAGAAATTTAAATCCAACTTGGTATCGTTATATTAACCAACTGTTATCTGATAACGTGACTTTAAAATATTTCAAACCAGTGACTGCCTTTGATTTCTAAAAAATTCTTGTGAGCTCTAATCCGTTCCATCCTGAATAACAGACAGAGAAACTGTCATAGCCACTTCTGCAGGATTATTACCCTTTTCTCTAACGGACTTTTTTGCATATTTGGTCACATCTAGAATATTGTCTGTTTTCTGCTAAATTGACAGACATATATCTTTTCATTTAACCGTAATGGTTTTTTATATGTTTTAATAATTTGAGTGTTTATCACTATTTTACCACCGGTGGTTTTGCATTGTAGATTGTTAATAATTTTTTTCTTGTGTATATATATATTTTCTCATATTGATTTATTTATTAAATATTTTAATTATACAGAGGCATTTGTTATTCATATAATCAACTATATAGGGACGTGTATATTGATCAATTGATTTATTTATCCCCCCACGGTTATTTCCCATATATACCTAGCTTTTTTAGCGCCACATCTGTATATATATTTTTTTTCCCTTCTTTTTTTTTCCATTTCAAAAGGTTTTATTCAGTTTTCAAATTTACAAATAATAAAGAGAAAAAGGGAAAAAAAAGAAAGAAAGAGAAAATAAAAACGCACACTGTATACTCATCAAGAGTATTGTTACAGATATTAATTTACAACTCTACAACTCAGTAACTTAACAAGACACATCTGTATATTTTTTAACTGTTATTTGTTGCTGTATGAATTGCTTTCAGAGTGCATTTCGAATTTGATGTGTGCTGGTATCTAATTTGGTGTAAAGAAGTTTATACGATATTTTTTGTGCAAAAACAGAGTAGTTAAAATGTCTCTCTTGGAGATTAAAAACAATATGCAGCATTCATGGCTCTCTCAAGGCTTGCAGTGTAATTCAATTGTGCCTTATACTAGAACCGTGTTTGTGCTGCTATATATATAAACTAAAGCAATGTCTGTGCAATGAACTGTGCAGGAATACTTTTAACCTGATCACACTGTGATGTGTGCGATCTATGGTTAGTAGCCTGCTACGGTATGTGCACAGAGTGTGTGTTGTGTGTGTGGGGGGCTTACCTAACCTAGAAACTCGCAAGTATATAGAGGGTTGCTAATTTAAGCCTCCATTACGTTCTGGGTGACCATTCCTGACGTATAAAGGACAAAGAGGAACAGAACTGAAGCAGACACAGCAAGGAGATCAACAACAGACATCAGCTTTTATCAAACGCTTTATATATATACCTCATACTGGATGAGGTTAAACCACGTGAGTGTGCATTTATATTTTGTGTTTAGTGAATTATACTATCACAGATGATCTTCACTAGGAGTGCCTTCTTGTGCGCTTGTCCACTCTCTGTCTTTTCAGCATATATATACTTTTGAGCTCTTCCCACTCAAAACCCTTCTCATTTACCATATCCCTTTGAAATATCCAATATCCATTTCAACAAATTTAACATGTTTTTTTTAATAGAACTACTTCAAATACCTATGTTCTTCACTTATTTTTTATATATTTAAATATATGTATCTCTATCTATCTATCTCACTATCTCTATCTATCTCACTATCTCTAACTATCTCTCTATCTATATCTTTCTCTATCTACCTCTCTCTCTAAAATTTGTTATTATCGAAATTCAAATTATAAATCCGAATGTTGATAAGAACGAATATTCTTAAAAATTCTATAATCGAATGCTATTTACAGTTTTCGAATGTCACTTTCGAATTTGAATGTTTATAATTATATCGAATGTCCACATTCGAAATTTCGAATTTAACATTCTATTTAACAAAAGTTCAATAGTTCATGTGGTAGGGAGGGAATCTAGTAAACTGATACATAATAGATACAAATATATCATTTTGAATGTTTCTATATAGAATATTGCATAATTCGAATATTACATTTAAAGAAAGCATTAGAAATACTATTAAATATAAATATTATAAATATAAATTCGAATTTTTCTAAACAAATATTTTCGAATGTAATAGTAAAATTCAAAACCGAACATTCGAAAATCGAATGTTAGAATGTTATGTAAACATTCGAAATTCGATTCGAACGAACGAATGTGTTAAAATTTGTTTCATTTTTCGAATGTTGCAAAACATTCGCCCATCCCTACTGCTCAGTAGCTTTTTAATGTATCATCAGAAAATGTTTACACAGACAATCTGTATCAGGTAGCATACATAGAGCTGATGCGTTTTACGCATGCGATATGCCCTTTCTCAGAGATCATTAGTTACAAACTGTGTAGTCTTTTTTATTGTAAGTTTAACCAATCATTGAAGGATAAGCAGTTAATCATTGTTTCATAGTTGTAAGTTAGTTGTTTTACTTATCCTAATTGGCAGTACTCAGCATAAATGGACAATCACGGTTTGACTCTTCAGGCCATTTTAATGAGCATCTATCAGGACAGGGTTCAGTTGGCCTACAATATATGTACACTTCCTCCTAAAGATGAAGGGGCAATGGGAATAGTTGTATTTGTTTTGTTAATGGTCCCTGATCCTATACACAGATGATACAATAAGCATGATGTTTAGTAATATAACTGTGTAGGGTTGGCCACCATATATATCAATTAGCATTTTCCTTCAGAAAACTGATGAACATCTGCTTCTTACGATGAAGGGATCAAGACAACCTTCTCTCAGTGTTAAGAAAATGGAGTTGAGAAATAGTTTGGCAAACCATTTTACATATATTTCAGGATTGCTGAAAGGATTTCAGTCTGTATCTTTTTATATTTCCAAAGCAATGTTATTGGCAATGATGTTTTCATTGAGATATATATATATATGCTCTGTGTTTGCAGTTTTCCACTATCAGAGGAAGACATGAAAAATGAAAATGTGTCTGCCTTAGCAAATTTGTTGTCCCCTGGAAAAGACTTTAAGTTCTTTCAATTTGCATAATACCTTTCCTTCTTCTAGCCACTATCTTAAAAAAAAATGTTTTGTGTTCTCTTTTTAATGTCAGTGCTACTGATTTACCATTCCTAGTTTTTCATAAAAACTGGAAAAAAAATAAATCATTTTTTTAGTCCTTTACCGAATTTGAATCAGATGAAGGCGCATTGGCTACATTAACCTCTTTGATGACCTGTTGTGTGGTGCCGTATCATCATCCTTGTGGATCACCCTTCAAATCTGGATCCTGGAGATTCCCTTACAATATCCCCTCATTTGAAATAGGTTAGTCATTAAATCAGTGACGTCAGAGACTAGGTGAGGCACTGGCTATGATATGCCCAAGAAACACATATATGAACCGGAGAGAGGCAGCTTAAATTTACTATTAAATTGGCAGGTTTTAGGTCCAATTTACTGCTAATATTAAATTTGCTTCATTCCTTAGGTATCCTTTGTTAATGGATATGCAGCAATGCACTACTGGATGCTAACTGGACATATTAAATGAGCAAATGACAAGAGGCATATATTTGCAGTCACCTTATGAATGCTTTTCAAAGGATAGCAAAATAAAAAAAATCTATTTAGATAACAGAAGTAAAATGTAAAGTTGTTTAATATTGTATGTTCTATCTGAATCATGAAAGAAAATGTGTGTGTTTAATGCTCTTTTAACGTTTTAAAATAAATGAACATCTTTTTTACTGCAGCTATTCTCCAGTAGTCAAATTCCACTCACCATTTCTCTTATTTGGAGAAGCCAATCTGGGATTTATTCCTCAGACAACAAGGCTAGACACTGTCATAAAGTAAGTATAAAGAGTTTTGCAGCTGTTATCCACTAAAGCCAATTAGGCACATATATGTAGCAGGTTTAGCCTTGATAAGTCAGCAAGGTGCATTCCATATTCTGATTATTAGAAATTACTCAACTTTCAGTGCTAAATTACATGAGAAAGGGTTCAAAATAAATAATGAAAATATATTGTAAAGTCACTTCATTATTCATAATAAGGAAGGAATGCTTTTGTGTAGCTCTATCTGAAGACTATCACACATGAGGTAAGGGGCAGACAGGGTGTCACTGAATAAATGACATGAGACAATAACACAGTGTGAGTGAGCACAGCTACTGGAATATAAACATAGGTCCTACACTTTATTTTGCTATAACGTTTCCTATCATTTTGCCTTTTGTTGCCCAGAAGCAAAAGATTATTAAAGGGATATGAAACCTATTTGTTTCTGTCATGATTCAGATAGAACATGCAATTTTTAGCAATTTTCTATTTTTCTCCGTTCTCTTGGTATCTTTATTTGAAAAGGAGGAATGTAAGCTTAGGAGTGGGCCTATTTTTGGTTAAGCACCTGGGTAGCGCTTGCTAATTGATGGCTAATTATAGCCATCAATCAGAAAGATACCACTAAGCAAAATGAAATATACCATAACATTGTGTTTTAGGTGAATATAAATAAAGTAGCCAATACAGCTGAGCTGATCTCTGGCATGTTTCATAGTGCGGACATACAACTCACTTCATAAGACTGGATATGAGTGTCACTTTAAGAATGTGCACACAATGGTGGCAGATTTTCATTTAGCATATGATTCCTTTTTTTTCCCCTTTAAACTTTACCAGTAGCCTCTTGGGATTAAAGCAGGCGGCCAGGGCCATTTTTAGAGAATCTGGCTACCAGGGAGAAATTTGAAAATGTTCACCCTCCCACACACACAAATTCTAAACTCTAGAATCTGATATATATATATATATATATATATATATATATATATATATATATATATATATATATATAAAAACATGTAAGAATACAGTATAAGACCAGAATAACAGCAGCCTAACACGGAGCAGCACAGACAGTCTCCCCCCAGCTGTAAATCAACCCTCTGTGGTCTCTAAAGAGCAACCCTGTCTTCAGCACGAAGGACACAGCGTGCTTACAGCTTCTAAACAGCAGCAGATAGTTAACCATATGAGTACCAAAAAGACAGTAATCTGTCTTTGTTATTTACCCTCTCCCAGCCGCCAAGTTAGATAAAGAGCGGTATCCAAGAAGGGGTATGAGTATTTTAAGTGGCTAACGTAGCCAGTGGAAGGTTATAACAAACTCATTCCCAAATTAAAGCTAGCTTATTGTGGATTGAAGGAGAATAGTGAGTGGGATGGGCCCAGAACTATGGAGCCATAACAAAGGATATAGTCTGATCTGATGCATCACTTATACAGATACACATTTACCTATTAAATCTCCTACATCTCACTTCACCAATGTCAGCTGCAGTAGCTCTCCGAGTCTCGGTCTCCTCTTCATGAGTCACCACTCCTCGTGAGTTCAGTTCTTCTGCTACTTGAGCCACTCAGGTGCTCTGCCTCTTCCTAGTTCATGAAATCTCCTCTCAGTCATTGCTCTTTGACCAATGCTGATAGGCTCTTCCGCACTGATTGGCTCCCCCCTAAGAGACAACTATGAGAGCTGCCTCAATTGTGGGCTTATGAGCTGTGCTGAGCTTCTTTTTTTAATCTAAAAGCATTTTTCCCCAGATGAAAGGTGAGTCACTACCCCCTTCTTGTTTGTGTTAGTGGGATATATGAACCCTCATCTGAAAGAAGGCTGTCTACCCTTAAAATGAGGGATCACTTGTACTTCTAGCACAAACAAGAGAAGATTGAGGGTTCCCCACTCCCCAAGGGTAAACAACACAAATTACATTTGAAAGGTTATTGCTTTTCTTCTGTTAAGTGTGATCAGTCCACGGGTCATCATTACTTGTGGGATATTAACTGCTCCCCTACAGGAAGTGCAAGAGGATTCACCCAGCAGAGTTGCTATATAGCTCCTCCCCTCTACGTCACCTCCAGTCATTCTCTTGCACCCAACGACTAGATAGGATGTGTGAGAGGACTATGGTGATATATTTAGTTTTTATATCTTCAATCAAAAGTTTGTTATTTTATAATAGCACCGGAGTGTGTTATTCCTTCTCTGGTAGAATTTGAAGAAGAATCTACCTGAGTTTTTCTATGATTTTAGCCGGAGTAGTTAAGATCATATTGCTGTTTCTCGGCCATCTGAGGAGAGGTAAACTTCAGATCAGGGGACAGCAGGCAGATTAATCTGCAAAGAGGTATGTAGCAGTTTATTATTTTCTGACATGGAATTGATGAGAAAATCCTGCCATACCGTTATAATGTAAACTCAGCCTTGAATGCAGTAGATGTAGCTGATATCAGGCTGTCATGTATGTATATTTTACACTTCAGTTTTCTGGGAAATGGTACTTCTCTGGCTTTTAAACTGTATACATAGACTTAACCTATTTTGCAGGGACTTGCAATAGGTTTTAAATGACAATTAATTATTGAGGTAAAATGTTTTTTTGCTGGCATGTAAAAACGTTTTTTTCTCTGAGGTACTGGGTGAAAAAATGTTTTGGGCACTTTTTTTCCACTTGGCAATAGTTTTGATTTAAATTAGAGCAGTTCACTGATCCCTCTCACTGTTATGTGTGTGGGGGAGGGGCCATTTTGGTGCTTTCACTATGCATCAGAAAAACTCAGTCAGAGGTTCATTTTCTTCCTGCATGATCCGGTTCATCTCTACAGAGTTCAGGGATCTCAAGAGTCTTTTTTGAGGGAAGTAATCATTCACAGCAGAGCTGTGCTGATTGTATTGACTGTGATATAAAAAACGTTTATTTGTGTATTTTTTTCTGCTGCCTGGGTTAGTTATCATTTGCTGAGGGGAACAATCCTTTGCTAAAACTGTATATTCTGACAAAGATTGATGCTATAACTTAATTATTTTATCTGTTATAATATTTTCTGTGCTTCTTAAAGGCACAGTTCGTTTTCATATTATTTGTAAATTACTTTGAGAAGTATTTCCAAGTTGCTGTTTATTTGCTAGTGTGTTAAACATGTCTGATTCAGAGGAATATCTCTGTGCTATATGTGTTAATGCCAAAGTGGAGCCCAATAGAAATTTATGTACTAAATGTATTGATGCTACTTTAAAAAATAGTCAATCTGTACAAATTGAACATATTTCACCAAACAACGAGGGGAGAGTTATGCCGACTAACTCGCCTCACGTGTCAGTACCTGCATCTCCCGCTCAGGAGGTGCGTGATATTGTAGCGCCGAGTGCATCTGGGCGGCCATTACAAATCACATTACAAGATATGGCTACTGTTATGACTGAAGTTTTGGCTAAACTACCAGAACTAAGAGGTAAACGTGATCACTCTGGGATGAGAACAGAGTGCGCTGATAATGCAAGGGCCATGTCTGATACTGCGTCACAGTTTGCAGAACGTGAAGACGGAGAGCTTCATTCTGTGGGTGACGGTTCTGATCCAAATAAACTGGACTCAGACATTTCAAATTTTAAATTTAAGCTTGAGAACCTCCGTGTGTTACTAGGGGAGGTATTAGCGGCTCTGAATGATTGTAACACAGTTGCAATCCCAGAAAAAATGTGTAGGTTGGATAAATATTTTGCGGTACCGACGAGTACTGACGTTTTTCCTATACCTAAGAGACTTACTGAAATTGTTACTAAGGAGTGGGATAGACCCGGTGTGCCTTTCTCACCCCCTCCTATATTCAGAAAAATGTTTCCAATAGACGCCGCCACACGGGACTTATGGCAAATGGTCCCTAAGGTGGAGGGAGCAGTTTCTACTTTAGCTAAGCGTACCACTATCCCAGTGGAGGATAGCTGTGCTTTTTCAGATCCAATGGATAAAAAATTAGAGGGTTACCTTAAGAAAATGTTTGTTCAACAAGGGTTTATATTGCAACCTCTTGCATGTATTGCGCCTGTCACGGCTGCAGCAGCATTTTGGTTTGAGTCTCTGGAAGAGACACTTCAATCATCCACACTAGATGACATCACACACAAACTTAAATTCCTTAAGTTAGCTAATTCATTTATTTCAGATGCCGTAGTACATTTAACTAAACTTGCGGCTAAAAATTCAGGATTCGCCATTCAGGCACGCAGAGCTCTGTGGCTAAAATCCTGGTCAGCTGATGTTACGTCTAAATCTAAATTGCTTAATATTCCTTTCAAAGGGCAGACCTTATTCGGGCCCGGCTTGAAAGAGATTATTGATGACATTACAGGAGGTAAAGGTCATGCCCTGCCTCAGGACAAGGCCAAAGCCAAGGCTAGACAGTCCAATTTTCGTTCCTTTCGTAATTTCAAAGCAGGAGCAGCATCAACTTCCTCTGCACCAAAACAGGAAGGAGCTGTTGCTCGCTACAGACAAGGCTGGAAACCTAACCAGTCCTGGAACAGAGGCAAACAGGCCAGAAAACCTGCTGCTGCCCCTAAGACAGCATGAATTGAGGGCCCCCGATCCGGGACCGGATCTAGTGGGGGGCAGACTTTCCCTCTTCGCCCAGGCTTGGGCAAGAGATGTTCAGGATCCCTGGGCGTTAGAGATCATATCTCAGGGATACCTTCTGGACTTCAAATCCTCTCCCCCAAGAGGGAGATTTCATCTGTCAAGGTTGTCAACAAACCTAACAAAGAAGGAAGCGTTTCTACGCTGCGTACAAGATCTTTTATTAATGGGAGTGATCCATCCAGTTCCGCGGTTGGAACAAGGACAAGGGTTTTACTCAAATCTGTTTGTAGTTCCCAAAAAGAGGGAACCTTCAGGCCAATCTTGGATTTAAAGATCCTAAACAAATTCCTAAGAGTTCCATCGTTCAAGATGGAAACTATTCGAACAATTTTGCCCATGATCCAAGAGGGTCAGTACTTGACCACAGTGGATTTAAAGGATGCTTACCTTCACATACCGATTCACAGAAGTCATTACCGGTATCTAAGGTTTGCCTTTTTAGACAGGCATTACCAGTTTGTAGCTCTTCCATTCGGACTGGCTACGGCTCCAAGAATCTTCACAAAGGTTCTGGGCACTCTTCTGGCGGTACTAAGACCGCGAGGAATTTCAGTAGCTCCGTACTTAGACGACATACTGATACAAGCTTCAAGCTTTCAAACTGCCAAATCTCATACAGAGATAGTACTGGCATTTCTAAGGTCGCATGGATGGAAAGTGAACGAAGAGAAAAGTTCTCTCTTTCCACTCACAAGAGTTCCCTTCCTGGGGACTCTGATAGATTCTGTAGAAATGAAGATTTACCTGACAGAGGACAGGTTAACAAAACTTCAAAATGCATGCCGTGTCCTTCATTCCATTCAAGAGACCAGAAATTCTCTTCTATGGTGGCTTTATCGGCCACATCTGTCCAGGGGAATGCCATTCAGCAGGCCAGACTGGTCAATTGTAACAACAGACGCCAGCCTACTAGGTTGGGGCGCTGTCTGGAATTCTCTGAAGGCTCAGGGACTATGGAATCAGGAGGAGAGTCTTCTTCCAATAAACATTCTGCAATTGAGAGCAGTCCTCAATGCTCTTCTGGCTTGGCCCCAGTTAGCAACTCGGGGGTTCATCAGGTTCCAGTCGGACAACATCACGACTGTAGCTTATATCAACCATCAGGGAGGGACAAGAAGCTCCCTAGCAATGATGGAAGTATCGAAGATAATTCGCTGGGCAGAGTCTCACTCTTGCCACCTGTCTGCAATCCACATCCCGGGAATGGAGAACTGGGAGGCGGATTTCTTAAGTCGTCAGACTTTTCATCCGGGGGAGTGGGAACTTCATCCAGAGGTCTTTGCCCAAATACTTCCACGTTGGGGCAAACCAGAGATAGATCTCATGGCGTCTCGACAGAACGCCAAGCTTCCGCGCTACGGGTCCAGATCCAGGGATCCGGGAGCGGTCCTGATAGATGCCTTGACAGCACCATGGACCTTCAGGATGGCTTATGTGTTTCCACCTTTCCCGATGCTTCCTCGATTGATTGCCAGAATCAAACAGGAGAAAGCATCAGTGATTCTAATAGCGCCTGCATGGCCACGCAGGACTTGGTATACAGATCTGGTGGACATGTCATTCTGTCCACCTTGGTCGTTACCTCTGAAACAGGACCTTCTGATTCAGGGTCCTTTCAAACATCAAAATCTAACTTCTCTGAAGCTGACTGCTTGGAAATTGAACGCTTGATCTTATCAAAGCGTGGTTTTTCTGAGTCAGTTATTGATACCTTAATACAGGCTAGGAAGCCTGTCACCAGAAAGATTTACCATAAAATATGGCGTAAATACCTATATTGGTGCGAATCCAAAGGTTACTCTTGGAGTAAGGTTAGGATTCCTAGGATATTGTCTTTTCTACAAGAAGGTTTAGAAAAGGGGTTATCCGCTAGTTCCTTAAAGGGACAGATCTCAGCTCTGTCCATTCTGTTACACAAGCGTCTGTCAGAAGTTCCAGACGTTCAGGCTTTTTGTCAGGCTTTGGCCAGGATTAAACCTGTGTTTAAAGCTGTGGCTCCACCATGGAGTTTAAACCTTGTTCTTAACATTTTACAGGGTGTTCCGTTTGAACCCCTTCATTCCATTGATATAAAGTTGTTATCTTGGAAAGTTCTATTTTTAATGGCTATTTCCTCGGCTCGAAGAGTCTCTGAGTTATCAGCCTTACATTGTGATTCTCCTTATTTGATTTTTCACTCGGATAAGGTAGTTCTGCGTACTAAGCCTGGGTTCTTACCTAAGGTAGTCACTAACAGGAATATCAATCAGGAGATTGTTGTTCCATCCTTGTGCCCAAATCCTTCTTCGAGGAAGGAACGTCTTTTGCACAATCTGGATGTAGTTCGTGCCCTTAAATTTTATTTACAGGCAACTAAAGATTTTCGACAAACGTCTTCCCTGTTTGTCGTTTACTCTGGTCAGAGGAGAGGTCAAAAAGCTTCTGCTACCTCTCTCTCTTTTTGGCTTCGTAGCATAATTCGTTTAGCTTATGAGACTGCTGGACAGCAGCCTCCTGAAAGAATTACAGCTCATTCCACTAGAGCTGTGGCTTCCACTTGGGCCTTTAAGAATGAGGCCTCTGTTGAACAGATTTGCAAGGCTGCAACTTGGTCTTCGCTTCATACTTTTTCCAAATTTTACAAATTTGACACTTTTGCTTCCTCGGAGGCTATTTTTGGGAGAAAGGTTCTTCAGGCAGTGGTTCCTTCTGTATAAAGAGCCTGCCTATCCCTCCCGTCATCCGTGTACTTTTGCTTTGGTATTGGTATCCCAATAAAATGAAGCAGCACTTATAACTGGTGTTTACCCTAAGAGGGAGGAAGTACTAACACCCCTTTTTCAAATGATGGGGTCACTTGTCCCTCTAGCATAAATGTGAAAGAGATAGGTATCCTGTTAGCGCCCCTCTCCCCCTCAGGGTAAGCAACACATTAAGTGTGCTGCAGGTTACTGGTGCTTTAACAGAGATCACCTGCATCTTGAAGGGGCATGTAGCCATTAATTAGTAACAGATGTGGTAGCATCTGTGTCTAAGGGCCCAATTATCAAAACTTCACCAGATGGAACATGAAAAACTCAGCAGCGTAGGTGGGAGGAAGGTGGTGGGAGTTGGAGGGCCCTACACTAAAGAATTTTTTTTAAAGGCAGAGGGAGGGATGGGGCAGCTACACTACAGAAAATGGGATGTGGGGTGCCCTAACAAAGAATTGTGGGAGGTGAGGGACACACTACACTACAGAAAATAAAGAAATAAATGAAAAGAAATACAAAAATAAAATGAAAAAAACCAACAACAAAAAACATTTTACAGGTACTGGCAGACAGCTGCCAGTACCTAAGATGCGGCTAGATTATGAGTTGTGCGTTAGGGTTAAAAAGCAGCGTTAAGAGGTCTTAACGCTGTTTTTTTATGCCCGCTGGAGTCTTGAAGGTTTAGGGTCACTGCACACTTCTTTGGCCTTACCGCAAAAACAAGTCTTTTTTCTATGGGACATACTATGTGAGGCTCGTGGGATACTCCTCTATCAGACCAGTAGTCTTGTTATCCCAGCATCGAGTCGGAAAGATAGGGAATATCCCAGAGCAGAGAATATCAGGAAAATGAGGAGAGCAGCACTCACCACAGGCAGGACAGCACAAGGCAAATAGGCAGACAGGATACAGCAACAGAAAAGCAGACCAGCAATTCAGGGGTTAATCAGGTAGCGTAGTAAGACAGGCAAGGTTCAGTAACAAGTATCAGACCAGCAGGTTAGGGGTTAACCAGTTAGCGTAGTGAGACAGGCAGGGTTCAGTAACAAGTATCAGTCCAGCAGATAAGGGGTTAACCAGTTAGCGTAGTGAGACAGGCAGGGTTCAGTAACAGGTATCAGTCCAGCAGATAAGGGGTTAACCAGTTAGCATAGTGAGACAGGCAGGGTTCAGTAACAGGTATCAGTCCAGCAGATAAGGGGTTAACAAGTTACCATAGTGAGACAGGCAGGGTTCAGTAACAGGTATCAGTCTAGCAAACAATCTGTCACTCCCAGGGGTACACTAAGTAGCACCTATACTTGGGCAGTGACAGGTTGCTTGCCGCCTGTTAAAATACCCTTGGCAAGGTGCCAAGAGACTGGCCAGCATCAGGAGCGTGCGGCGATGACGTCAGCGCTGCACGCACACTGAGCTGATACAGCCATAGGCAATGAGCATGGAGAGGACGCCGCGCCCCTAGCAACGGCGCGGCGTGACATAGCCCCCTCCTCAAGGGTTCCCTCCGGGACCCAGAGCCAGCTTCAAAGGGTGAGCAGCATGGTATTTGGAGACCAGAGATGGAGCATCACGGGCAGGGACCCAGGAACGGTCTGCCACAGAGTAGCCCTTCCAATGTATCAGATACTGCAGTTGTCTGCACCTGTATCTGGAGTCCAGGATCTTAGCCACCTCATATTCGGGGTTACCACGGACCAGGAGCGGAGGAGGAGAAGTTTGAGGCTGGGAATATCTATTCTTGATGTACAGTTTGAGTAGTGAGATGTGGAAGACTGGATGTATGCGTAGGGTTCTCGGCAAGGCCACTTTGTAGGCAACAGGAGACAGTTTTTTCAGGACCTTGTAAGGACCAATAAACCTAGGCCCCAATTTGTGACAGGGTTGACGTAGGCGGATATGTCGAGTGGAGTGCGGCAGGAACCCCAGTGGACCGAACTGAAAGAGGGAAGATACGAGGTTGATAGCCTGCTGCAATTTGAAACAGAGAGCATCGAAGAGACGAGTGCCAATGAGTGCTTCTTGCCAATTCAGCTAGGGGTAGCAAACCTGACCAGTTGGTACAGCTAGTGTTGACAAATGCTCTACGGTAGGCTTCAAGATCCTGGTTTGCTCTCTCAGTTAGTCCATTGGTCTGAGGATGGTAGCCAGATGACAAGGAAATGGTGGTTCCAATCGACTTACAAAAGGCTCTCCAGAAGGCAGAGATGAACTGTGGACCCCTGTCGGAGACAATATTTACAGGAATGCCATGAAGTCGTACCACATGCGAGAGAAAAAGGCAAGCCAATTCCTGAGAAGAAGGCAGTTTGGTTAGGGGTACGAAGTGAGCTAGTCTGGAAAAGCGATCCACCACAACCCAGATAACTGTATGGTGGTCGGAAGAGGGAAGATACACAATGAAGTCCATTGTTATGTGTGTCCAGGGTCGTTTGGGAATGGACAATGGTTGGAGCAAGCCAGAAATTGGATCGGGGAGTCTTGTTGGCAGCACAAATTGTGCAGGCTTTCATGTAGTCCTGAGCGTCAGACTTCATAGTAGGCCACCAAACATGCTGGCAAAGATGCCTGAAGGTCCTAGTCGAACCAGGATGTCCAGAGAGTTTGCTATCATGAGCCCAGGCTAGCACAGGGATACAGAGGTTCTGAGGTACAAAGAGGATATCAGAGGCCATGGGGGCACCAGAAGGTTTACTAGACTGAGCACGTTGCAATCTTTGCAGAAGAGTGGTATTGAGTTGAGTGATCACACAGGAGGGGGTATGATGTGTTCAATAGGAGCTTCGGAGGAACTGACGGGAAAGGGCATCCACCTTCTTGTTCTTGGTTCCAGGAAGGTAGGAAACCACAAAGTGAAAATGGGAAAAGAACAAGGCCCACCTGGCCTGACGAGGGTTGAGTCGATGAGCAGTTTCGAGGTAAGTCAGATTCTTATGGTCGGTGAGGATTTGAATTGGATTGGCAGTGCCCTCCAACCAGTGACGCCATTCGGTTAAGGCCGTTTTAATGGCTAAGAGTTCACGATTTCCCACATCATAGTTCCTCTCAGCAGGAGTGAAATGTTTAGAAAAAAGGCCACAGGGTGTGATTTGGAAGTCAGAGGGTCTCTTTGGGTAAGAACTGCTCCAGCCCCTACCTCGGAGGCATTAACCTCTAAAGTGAACTGTAGGTCAGGATCAGGATGGCGGAGGCTAGGAGCAGAACAGAAAGCCTTTTTCAGAGACGACAAGGCATTTATGGCCTCAGGAGGCCAATGTTTGCAGTCCTTATTCAGTCTAGTCAATTCAGTGAGAGGAGCGACTGTTTGAGAAAAGCTCTTTATGAACTTAATAATTGGAGAACCCCAAGAACCTCTGTAATTCCTTAAAGGAGGAAGGTTGAGGAGGTCACAAAAGACGTTGTTGACAAATGTCTGGAAGACTGCAGGGGCATTACACAGCCTAAAGGGCATTACAAGGTATTCGTAATGCCCAGATCTTGTGTTGAAGGCAGTATTCCATTCGTAGCCTGGAGAGATGCAAATGAAATTGTATACCCCACATAAGTCCAATTTAGTGAAGAAGCGAGCATTCTGGTCATACAATTCAGTGATAAGTGGTATGGGATAGCGATTCTTGATGGTCTGAGCCCACCATCCTTCTTACCAACAAAAAAGAAGCCAGCCCCAGCAGGAGAGGAAGAAGAGCGAATGAAACCTTTAGCTAGGTTCTCTTGGATGTACTCCTCCATGGATTTGGTTTCAGCCTTGGAGAGTGGATACGTCCTGCCTTTAGGAAGTGGGGCCCTGGGAAGGAGGTCAATCTTGCAGTCATAGGGACGGTGGGGTGGTAGCACATCAGCTGCTTTTTTCTCAAACACATCAGCAAAGTCTGCATATACCAAAGGAAGGATGGAGGGAGTCAGGATGCTGGCTATGGGAACATGGAGCAGGGGAGTGACTTTAGCACCCCAAGAAGCCAGTTGTCCCTCAGCCCAGTCGAACTTTGGATTGTGTAAGTAAAGCCAAGGGAGACCAAGGATGACAGGCTGAGCTGGGGAATGAATGACCTCTAACTGGAGCTGTTTGGTATGAAGAACACCGACAGTCAGGGTCAGGGGTGCTGACTCAAAATAGATCAAACCTGAACCAAGGGGGGAGCCATCCAGGGTAGTTATCTTGAGACAATGTATTTTCTGTAGAAGAGGTAGACCAGCTTGAATAATAAAACGGTGATCCAGGAAGTTGCCAGCTGCCCCCGAATCAATGAAGGCCTGAGTGTGGACAGTATTCTGAAGGAAGGTAAGGGTAACAGGTACCAGGATCCGAGAGGAGTGAGGGGGTTTGGTAGAGATCATGCTTAGAGGTACCCCTGTATTATCCTCTAAGCATTGGCTTTTCCCGGCCAAATGCCACAGTCCTTTAGTTGGTGGGAGTTAGAGCCACAATAAAAGCATAGTCTCAGTCTCCTTCTTCTCTGTCTCTCGGACTCTGAAGGTTTGAAGGAGGAGAGGTCCATGGGTTCCTCCACTGAGGTAACTGGAGCTGCAGAAGGGGTAGAGGATACCACCTGAGCTGAACGAACAGGGGGACGAGAAGGGAGGACCCTCCTAGTTCGGTCTCTCTCTGCTTGTCTCTCCTGAAAGCGAGAGTCCAGGCTGATACAAAGTGCTATAAAGTCCTCCAAAGAAGAAGGAATATCCCGATAAGTGAATTCATCTTTGATACTTTCATGCAGACCCCTCCTGTAGGCTTCCTTGAGAGCACTGCCATCCCAAGTGGTTTCAAGTGCCAAGGTGCG
Source organism: Bombina bombina (assembly GCF_027579735.1). Lineage (NCBI taxonomy): Eukaryota > Metazoa > Chordata > Amphibia > Anura > Bombinatoridae > Bombina > Bombina bombina. The sequence continues at coordinate 955,270,805 of NC_069500.1, forward strand.
GAACTCCACGGCAAACTGAACCACGGGTCTGTTGCCCTGGCGAAGATCTAGGAGGGAATATTCTGCAGCAGAGGTACGGCCAGAAATCCCAAACACAGCAGAAAAAGCAGAGATGAACTCATCAGCATCATGCAGTAGTGGAGCGTCCTGTTTCAGAAGATGAGAAACCCATGCAGGGCCTTGTCTTTCAGCAAGGAAATGATAAAGGTGACCCTTGACTGGGGAAACTGAAAGGTGTGTCGAGCGGTGATAGCCTCCAGCATGGAATCCATATTCTGCAATTGTGTAGTATGGGTTCCCAACATCTGTCCTTGGAGATAAACAGCTTGTGCCACCTTATCCGGTTCCATGGCCCAAGTATAATGTGAGGCTTGTGGGATACTCCTTTAACAGACCAAACTCGGCCAGTAGTCTTGTTATCCCGGCGTTGAGTCGGAAAGATAGGGAATATCCCAGAGCAGAGAATATCAGGAGAGCAGCACTCACCACAGGCAGGACAGCACAATACAAATAGTCAAACAGGATACAGCAACAGAAAAGCAGACCAGCAATTCAGGGGTTAACCAGGTAGTGTAGTAAGACAGGCAAGGTTCAGTAACAAGTATCAGTCCAGCAGGTTAGGGGTTAACCAGTTAGCGTAGTGAGACAGGCAGGGTTCAGTAACAAGTATCAGTCCAGCAGATAAGGGGTTAACCAGTTAGCGTAGTGAGACAGGCAGGGTTCAGTAACAGGTATCAGTCCAGCCAATAAGGGGTTAACCAGTTAGCATAGTGAGACAGGCAGGGTTCAGTAAAAGGTATCAGTCCAGCAGATAAGGGGTTAACCAGTTAGCGTAGTGAGACAGGCAGGGTTCAGTAACAGGTATCAGTCCAGCAGATAAGGGGTTAACCAGTTAGCGTAGTGAGACAGGTAGGGTTCAGTAACAGGTATAAGTCCAGCAAACGATCTGTCACTCCCAGGGGTACATGAAGTAGCCCCTATACTTGGGCATTGACAGGTCGCTTGCTGCCTGTTTAAATACCCTTGGCAAGGTGCCAAGAGACCGGCCGACATCAGGAGCGTGCGGCGATGACGTCAGCGCCGCATACACACTGAGCCGACACAGCCCTAGGCAACGAGCATGGAGAGGACGCCGCGCCCCTAGCAACGGCACGGCGTGACATACTATTTATTAACCCCTTATCTGCCTCCCCCAACGTCGCGCCACTATATTAAAGTTATTAAACCCTAAACCTAAGTCTAACCCTAATCCTAACACCCCCTATCCTATCATTAACTAAATTATTCCTATTTAAAACTAAATACTTACCTGTAAAATAAACCCTAAGATAGCTACAGTATAACTAACAGTTACATTGTAGCTATTTTAGGGTTTATTTTTATTTTACAGGCAAGTTTGTATTTATTTTAACTAGGTAGAATAGTTATTAAATAGTTATTAACTATTTAATAACTACCTAGCTAAAATAAATACAAAAGTACTTGTAAAATAAAACCTAACCTAAGTTACACTAACACCTAACACTACACTATAATTAAATAAATTAACTAAATTAAATACAATTACCTAAATTAAATTAGCTAAAGTACAAAAAAACAAACACTAAATTACAGAAAATAATAAACAAATTACAGATATTTAAACTAATTACACCTAATCTAATAGCCCTATTAAAATAAAAAAGCCTCCACCAAATTAAAAAAAAACCCTAGCCTAAACTAAACTACCAATAGCCCTTAAAAGGGCCTTTTGTGGGGCATTACCCCAAAGTAATCAGCTCTTTTACCTGTAAAAAAAATTCAAACAACCCCCCCAACAGTAAAACCCACCACCCACACAAACAACTCCCCAAATAAAATACTATAAAAAAAAAACCTAAGCTCCCCATTGCCCTGAAAAGAGCATTTGGATGGGCATTGCCCTTAAAAGGGTAGTTAGCTCTATAGCAGCCTAAAGTCCCTAACCTAAAAATAAAACCCACCCAATACACCCTTAAAAATCAGCCAATAGAATGCGAGCTCAATCCTATTGGCTGATTGGATCAGCCAATAGGTTTGAAGTTCAATCCTATTGGCTGATTGCATCAGCCAATATGATTTTTTCTACCTTAAATTCTGATTGGCTGATAGAATTCTATCAGCCAATCAGAATCTAAGGGACGCCATCTTGGATGACATCACTTAAAGGTGCCTTCATTCAGCTTTAGTTGTCGGATGAAGAGGATGCTCCGCTTCAGATGTCTTGAAGATGGACCCACTCCGCACCGGATGGATGAAGATAGAAGATGCCGTATGGATGAAGACTTCTGCCCGTCTGGAGGACCACTTCGCCCGGCTTGGATAAAGACTTCTCCCAGCTTCGTTGAGGACTTCGGCCCGACTTGGATGAATACTTCTCCCGGTAAGTTGATCTTCAGGGGGTTAGTGTTAGGTTTTATTAAGGGTGTATTGGTTGGGTTTTATTTTTAGGTTAGGGACTTTGAGCTGCAATAGAGCTAACTGCCCTTTTAAGGGCAATGCCCATCCAAATGCCCTTTTCAGGGCAATGGGGAGCTTAGGTTTTTTTAGATAATATTTATTTGGGGGAATGTTTGTATGGGTGGTGGGTTTTACTGTTGGGGGGGTTGTTTGTATTTTTTTTACAGGTAAAAGAGCTGATTACTTTGGGGCAATGCCCCGCAAAAGGCCCTTTTAAGGGCTATTGGTAGTTTAGTTTAGGCTAGGGTTTTTTTTTTTATTATGGGGGGGGCTTTTTTATTTTAATAGGGCTATTAGATTAGGTGTAATTAGTTTAAATATCTGTAATTTGTTTATTAGTTTCTGTAATTTAGAGTGCAGATTAGGGGTTAATAAATAGTATGTAGGTGTCGGCGATGTTGGGGGCAGCAGATTTGGGGTAATACATATAATGTAGGTGGCAGCGGTGTCTGGAGCGGCAGATTAGGGGTTAATAATTATAATGCAGGTGTCGGGGGCAGCTGATTAAGGGTTAATAAGTGTAAGATTAGGGGTGTTTAGACTCTGGGTTCATGTTAGGGTGTTAGGTGTAGACATTACTTTTATTTCCCCATAGGAATCAATGGGGCTGTGTTAAAGAGCTTTACGCTGCTTTTTGGCAGGTGTTAGACTTTTTCTCAGCCGGCTCTCCCCGTTGATTCCTATGGGGAAATAGTGCACAAGCACGTACGACCAACTCACCGCTGACTTAAGCAGCGCTGGTATTGGAGTGTGGTAATGAGCAAAATTTTGCTCAACGTTCACTTCTTGTCTTTTAACTACGGGTTTATAAAAACCTGTAATACCAGCGCTGTATGTAAGTGAGCGGTAAGGGAAAACTGCTCGTTAGCACTGCATAGCCTCTAAAGCAAAACTTGTAATCTGGGCCATGATGTCTAATAGGCAGAGGGGGGAAGGTTTGGAGGGGGATCAGGGAGGTTGGGGTAAGGGGGATCCTAGACTGCAGAAAATATAAAAATATGCTATTTTCTAGCCTTAAATTTTCATACTGGCAATTTGTCTGCCAGTACCTAAGATGGTGGTGACCAGTTGGGGTGTGAGGGAGGGCAGAGAGCTGTTTGGGAGGGATCAGGGGTTGGGAAGTGTCAGATGGGATGGTAATCTCTACACTAAAGCTAAAATTGTCCTTTTAAGCTACCTAATTAACCCCTTTATGCCGGGAATATTAGAAGTGTGGTGCGCAGCTGCAATTAGCGGCCTTCTAATTACCAAAAAACAATGGCAAAACCATATATGTCTGCTATTTCTGAACAAAGGGAATCCCAGATAAACTTTTACAACCATTTGTGCCATGATTGCACAAGCAGTATGTAAATAATTTCAGTGAGAAATCCAAAGTTTGTAAAAATATTAATTTTTTTTTTTATTTGATCGCATTTGGCGGTGAAATGGTGGCATGAAATATACCAAAATGGGCCTAGATCAATACCTTGGGTTGTCTACTAAAAAAATGACTTTTAATTGCCAGCTAAATAAAAAAAAAACATGGCTCTATTTCTGTTTAAATGGAGTGATAGCAAAAATGCTAAAAATTCTCCGATATTTTGGGCAAGTTTTTCTCTGAAAGTCCCGGTAGTGAAGTGGTTAAAATTATATTTTCTATTTGAATTGTGAATTAAACATTTTGGTTTCATGTCCCTTTAACTTTAATCACCTGTTTATTGTGTAAAGTAATGTATAACATATTCACTCTGATGTTTTATTATTATAAGAATGGTCTTCTATTTTCATCCATATTTTTTTCTTATGCTTTGGGTCAATTATATAGGTCCATATAGCAACAGTGAGCAAAGGTTCTTTTTAAATATTTAAGGCTAGATTACAAGTGGAGCACTAATTTACACAACCAGAGATCAGATGTCTGGTTCATTTTCTAAATGTGCCCCAAAATGCCCCCATAATACAGTGTAGTGTATTTTATTAAAAAAATAAGAATTGTAGCATTTTTATTATTTAATAAAATAACTGCACTAGGCAGTATTTTGGTGTAAACTGGGCGGGAGTGGGGTGTTAGAAAAAAAATAGCACTGAAAATTGCCTTTACTTTGCGCTCTATGGGAACTGTGTGTTCCCAGTATATATATATATATATATATATATATATATATATATATATATATATATATATTTAAGTATATATTTAATATTGCGCTTCTTACTCTCTTTGCTGTGCTTAGATTCTGTGCCTTCTCTGATGGCTTCATAACAAGGCTCAAAATTGGAGCCTATGGAAGCACACTTTCATGTGCCCAATGCTTCCGTGCAATGCAAACGCGAGGTAGCGTTCGCTTTGCACCTCACCTGTAATACCAGCGCACATTTTCGCGCAATGGTATTACAAAGTGGAATGCAAATATCGCTTTAGCAAAAGCAATATTTTGTGCTCTACTTATAATCTAGTCTTTAAATTTTTTGCTTTTCCATATGAAAAAAAATAATAATATGACAATACTAGCAAACAATTAATGAATAAAAACTATAACTTGGAGTACAACTCACTAACTATATCACTAATGAAATGTATAAAATCATTTGTACAACTTTTGTAAACATTTTAGGGAAATTATCCTATAAATGTTAATAAAACCAACACTGTAGAATTAAAGGTTGCACTATCGTACAGCAGTATCATCAAGATAAATAAGGGTTTCTTTCATGTAATTGGCAAGAGTCCATGGCAAGCTCTTCCATTACTCAGGCATACTCCAAATACTGGTTACATCATCATCCATGCATGTGAATAATACATATGCACACTGTATATCCTAGGTTCATTTTTTCTAACAGAATTGTGTTGCCAGCTTGATTCTTGGCAGATTTGAAATGTGCTACTGTGCATTTAAAACTGACATTGATCTCCTTTTAAATTAATGTAATGGATAAATAAATGTCAGGGTTGTGGCTTTATGTTCAAGGTTTCAGAGCTATTGCTGTTTGATGGTGTCCTGCAGCTACTCACTCACATTTTAGCTGTCTCCTGAGCATACTGTTCCCATGTGAACCACTAAACCTGCTGCTATTTATCTGTTTTTAGTGCCCTTATGTTGCTACTTAAAGGTACAGTCAACTCCAAAATTGTGATTGTTTAAAAGATAATCCCTTTATTACCCATTCCACAGTTTATACACAGCCAAACACAGTTATATTAATATACTTTTACCTCTGTGATTACCTTTTATCTAAGCCTCTTCTGACAGCCCCCTTATCACATGACTTTTTATTTATTATCAATTGACTTGCATTTTAGCCAACTAGTGCTGTGTTGTGCACAACTTCACAGGTATGAGCACAATATTATCTATAGGGCCCACATGAATTAGCAGACTCTTGTTGTAAAAAGCATATAAAAAAGCATGTTATAAAAGGCTGTCTACAGTGACATAGTAACGGGCAGAAATGTAGAGGTTTAAATGTTATAAAGTATATTAATATAACAATGTTGGCTGTTCAAAGCTGGGGAATGGGTAATAAAGGCATTATCTATCATTTTCAACAATAACAATTTTTTTGTGTTGACTGTCCCTTTAAGAGACAGCTTTAAATCTGTCTAATGCTTTGCTGCTCAGTTATTTCAGCCTCTGCTAGCTGATGGTGCTGCATTCTTTTGTTATTGCTATTTGTTTCTGGCTTCCTGCAGCTTAGAAGTTTGTCTTCTTGACTTCTACAGTTCAGTACATTTTTATTAATGTTAATTCTACTGCCAAGTTGCACATATCACGACACTGTACTTGTGAGTCCTGATGTCTGTATGTATTCCTGTGAGGCCTGATGTCTGTATGTATACCTGTGAGTCCTGACGTTTGTATGTATACCTGTGAGTCCTGACTTCTGTATGTATACCTGTGAGTCGTGACATCTGTATACATACCTGCGAGTCCTGACGTCTGTCTGTATACCTGTAAGTCCTGACTTCTGTATGTATACCTGTGAGTCCTGATGTCTGTATGTATACCTGTGAGTCCTGACATCTGTTTGCATACCTATCAGTCCTGATGTTTGTATGTATACCTGTGAGTCCTGACTTCTGTATGTATACTTGTGAGTCGTGACGTCTGTATGTATACCTGTCAGTCCTGACGTCTGTATGTATAGCTGTGAGTCCTGGCGTCTGTATGTATACCTGAAAGTCCTGACTTCTGTATGTATACCTGTGAGTCCTGATGTCTGTATGTATACCTGTGAGTCCTGACATCTGTTTGCATACCTATCAGTCCTGATGTCTGTATGTATACCTGTGAGTCCTGACTTCTGTATGTATACCTGTCAGTCCTGACGTCTGTATGTATACCTGAAAGTCCTGGAGTTTGTATGTATACCTGTGAGTCCTGATCTCTGTATGTATACCTGTAAGTCCTGATCTCTGTATGTATACCTGTGAGTCAATAAATTTGTATGTATACCTGTGAGTCCTGACGTCTGTATGTATACCTGTGAGTCCTGGCATTTGTATGTATACCTGTGAGTCCTGGCGTTTGTATGTATACCTGTGAGTCCTGAAGTCTGTATGTATACCTGTGAGTCCTGGCGTTTGTATGTATACCTGTGATACCTGTGAGTCCTGGTGTTTGTATGTATACCTGTGAGTCCTGACATCTGTATACATACCTGTGAATCCTGACGTGTGTATGTATACCTGTGAGTCCTGGTGTCTGTATGTATACCTGTGAGTCCTGGCATCTGTAAGTATACCTGTGAGTCCTGACCTCTGTATACTTACCTGTGAGTCCTGATGTCTGTATGTATACCTGTGAGTCTTGACGTCTGTATACATACCTGTGAGTCCTGATGTCTGTATGTATACCTGTGAGTTCTGACGTCTGTATACATACCTGTGAGTCCTGATTCTGTATACATACCTGTGAGTCCTGACGTCTGTATGTATACCTGTGAGTTCTGACGTCTGTATGTATACCTGTGAGTCCTGATGTCTGTATGTATGGTGTAGGTGGAGCAACTAATGTACGGAATGGGAAAATTGTCTAAATATGTTACTGCAGCTAAGGGAACCAAGTGGATTTGACTACTGAGCAAAGACGGTAGGAGCATTCATCTAAGGAGGATCGAAAGTGTGCACACTTTGAAGCTTACAATCTACTTACCGAATAATTGTAAGATTGTCACCGACGAAAAGATACACAAGGTGCGTTACAGGTGAGCGGAAGACAAAGCCCCGCCCATAGCACCGGAGCACCGGGTAAGTGCTCATTACTGACTTTTCCAAAGGACCCTTAAAAGTTAGGGTGAAGTTTTGAATTCTTTCGGTTATATTGCACTTTAGGAACTGTTGTTATTTCACCTTCATCATAAACAGAAAACGATCTATTTGGAGTCCTATCAACTGCGACTTGAGAGACTGTGCCTGTCAAAATTAAGTCACCAATAGCATTACAGACAGTGTATCAGGTTTACAACATCCGGTTCCAAACTAGCGAGCAGAAACGATTAGCCCTACTTCTTACCCTGCATATTGGTTTTAGCATTTTATTATTATACTGTGATTATTAGGTACACATAGAAAGCCTGTTATCTATTAGGTTAACTGAGATTGAGTGCTATTTTTTAGTGTGGAGGAATATTGCCATATGGTTTTTATGTTAAAGTGAAGCTTATTAACTGTTCTATTAAATTAGAAATTTATTAAATGTTTTTTAATTATGTGTTTGCTTTTCAATAAATGTTATTTATCAAATTGTAACCAGTGAATTGCCTTACTATCACAACAGTGGTGGATTATTTGTTCGATTCGTTTCTAACATACCCCCTTGAAAGTCAGCTAATATTATATGCTTTTTGCATTTTTTTCTGAAATTTAAAATTTAAAATTTAAAAATTTAAAATGTAAAATTTATTATTGAGGCTTAAACACCAGATAGCCTTTGGCGCCTTCTCCAATCACCTTTTTCCCTGTCTGTATGTATACCTGTGGGTTCTGATTCTGTATATATACCTGTGATTCCTGATGTCTGTATGTATACCTGTGAGTACTGATATCTGTATGTATACCTATGAGTCCTGATGTCTGTATACATACCTGTGAGTACTTATGTCTGTATGTATACCTGTGAGTACTGACGTCTGTATGTATACCTGTGAGTCCTGATGTCTGTATACATACCTGCGAGTCCTGACGTCTGTATACATACCTGTGAGTACTGACGTCTGTATGTATACCTGTGAGTACTGACGTCTGTATGTATACCTGTGAGTCCTGACGTCTGTATGTATACCTGTGGGTCCTGATTCTGTATGTATACCTGTGGGTCCTGATTCTGTATACATACCTGTGAGTCCTGATTCTGTATACATACCTGTGAGTCCTTAAGTCTGTATGTATACCTGTGAGTCCTGATGTCTGTATACATACCTGTGAGTCCTGAAGTCTGTATGTATACCTGTGAGTCCTGATGTCTATATACATATCTGTGAGTCCTGATGTCTGTATACATACCTGTGAGTCCTGAAGTCTGTATGTATACCTGTGAGTCCTGACGTCTGTATACATACCTGTGGGTCCTGATTCTGTATGTATACCAGTGGGTCCTGATTCTGTATACATACCTGTGAGTCCTGAAGTCTGTATGTATACCTGTGAGTCCTGATGTCTGTATGTATACCTGTGAGTCCTGATGTCTATATACATATCTGTGAGTCCTGATGTCTGTATACATACCTGTGAGTCCTGAAGTCTGTATGTATACCTGTGAGTCCTGACGTCTGTATGTATACCTGTGAGTCCTGAAGTCTGTATGTATACCTGTGAGTCCTGAAGTCTGTATGTATACCTGTGAGTCCTGATGTCTATATACATATCTGTGAGTCCTGACGTCTGTATACATACCTGTGGGTCCTGATTCTGTATGTATACCAGTGGGTCCTGATTCTGTATACATACCTGTGAGTCCTGATGTCTGTATACATACCTGTGAGTATACAGAGAAACAATGTTACACTAAGCGCTGCTATCTTAAAACAACAAAAATGTGTCCACAGATTAAATGAATCTATTCAGGATTACAATTGCTTTTCCGGAAATACCTTCTGACACTCAGTCCTGTGTCTGATAAAAGTAAAGGAGTTAACTCCTGTAGTTTCGTCAGTTCCCAAACACAAATCAGCGTGTTTTCTATGATCTGCAACTCCTCAGTGTTAGAGTCCTATCACAAACTCATCCGAAAAACTAAAAGAAAGAAGGTAGAAGAGTGCAAAACACACGCATCTAAGTGTAGATTAAAAATATCATTTATTAAAATAGCCCCTATCCAAGAGAGCTACTCACAAGATATATACGATACAAATGTGCACAAACAAAGTATTATACACAGCAGGCCTGCTCCAGCGCCCGAGTGGCTGTGTCCTCCTCCTCCAACCGGCACCTGATGTCTCTAGCACTTGGGCGTGTGTCGGTATAGAGTGTGATTGCCGTGCTCTAATTAGTCCCAAAATAAGTGCCAGCAACAAGGTAAAACTTAGTTAAAAGGTAATAAAAAATCCCTCGGCTTACAGAGTTACACAGCGTGACTGCTGCTACAGTTCATGTAGCCTCACAGGGACTTGAACTAAAAAACACTCTACGTATGTTTCGTTCCAGCTGGGAACTTTTGCAAGAGTGATTTACCTGTCTCGCTAATATCCTTTATATAGACAGAGTCACATCCTCCCATCTTATTAACCTTTTGGTTGCTGCTGACATTCAAAAGTGGGATATCCAACAACCCCAGTACTCGAAATATTGATTCATAGCAGTGCATAATGTTATTCTAATTGGGCTTGTGATACTACAGTATTGTACAACATCTCTTAATTAGAAAACATAATACATTAAATAAGTTTAAGATGTGTCAGCCTATTGCTAGCCATAGTGGTTGCCAAACGTATGATGTCTTTAAAAATCGACCTTATATGTTAATGTACCATATCTATATGATGATCATTAAATTTGGTAAGCAAATCTCATGTTTTGATATGCTAAAAGGATTCGTTTCAAAGCACATAGTTCTATATACATATAAACAGAACAGAGATTACAATAAAAGCAAACAACAACAAAACATTTCCTTAGTACCTCTAATAGGCCTATAGATACCTAAAATTCATATACACACATTCCAAATATCTAGACATTTCTCATTATACTCCCTTGCATAAGGTTATTCATACTACCTGATCTAAACTCATTATAATCATTATGTCTAAAGGTGATTGGTCAGTTCTATATCTAATGCCTATAAATTACACTCACTGTAATATACAGGGAGTGCAGAATTATTAGGCAAGTTGTATTTTTGAGGATTAATTTTATTATTGAACAACAACCATGTTCTCAATGAACCCAAAAAAACTCATTAATATCAAAGCTGAATAGTTTTGGAAGTAGTTTTTAGTTTGTTTTTAGTTATAGCTATTTTAGGGGGATATCTGTGTGTGCAGGTGACTATTACTGTGCATAATTATTAGGCAACTTAACAAAAAACAAATATATACCCATTTCAATTATTTATTTTTACCAGTGAAACCAATATAACATCTCAACATTCACAAATATACATTTCTGACATTCAAAAACAAAAACAAATCAGTGACCAATATAGCCACCTTTCTTTGCAAGGACACTCAAAAGCCTGCCATCCATGGATTCTGTCAGTGTTTTGATCTGTTCACCATCAACATTGCGTGCAGCAGCAACCACAGCCTCCCAGACACTGTTCAGAGAGGTGTACTGTTTTCCCTCCTTGTAAATCTCACATTTGATGATGGATCACAGGTTCTCAATGGGGTTCAGATCAGGTGAACAAGGAGGCCATGTCATTAGATTTTCTTCTTTTATACCCTTTCTTGCCAGCCACGCTGTGGAGTACTTGGACGCGTATGATGGAGCATTGACCTGCATGAAAATCATGTTTTTCTTGAAGGATGCAGACTTCTTCCTGTACCACTGCTTGAAGAAGGTGTCTTCCAGAAACTGGCAGTAGGACTGGGAGTTGAGCTTGAATCCATCCTCAACCCGAAAAGGCCCCACAAGCTCATCTTTGATGATACCAGCCCAAACCAGTACTCCACCTCCACCTTGCTGGCGTCTGAGTCGGACTGGAGCTCTCTGCCCTTTACCAATCCAGCCACGGGCCCATCCATCTGGCCCATCAAGACTCACTCTCATTTCATCAGTCCATAAAACCTTAGAAAAATCAGTCTTGAGATATTTCTTGGCCCAGTCTTGACATTTCAGCTTGTGTGTCTTGTTCAGTGGTGGTCGTCTTTCAGCCTTTCTTACCTTGGCCATGTCTCTGAGTATTGCACACCTTGTGCTTTTGGGCACTCCAGTGATGTTGCAGCTCTAAAATATGGCCAAACTGGTGGCAAGTGGCATCTTGGCAGCTGCACGCTTGACTTTTCTCAGTTCATGGGCAGTTATTTTGCGCCTTGGTTTTTCCACACGCTTCTTGCGACCCTGTTGACTATTTTGAATGAAACGCTTGATTGTTCGATGATCACGCTTCAGAAGCTTTGCAATTTTAAGAGTGCTGCATCCCTCTGCAAGATATCTCACTATTTTTGACTTTTCTGAGCCTGTCAAGTCCTTCTTTTGACCCATTTTGCCAAAGGAAAGGAAGTTGCCTAATAATTATGCACACCTGATATAGGGTGTTGATGTCATTAGACCACACCCCTTCTCATTACAGAGATGCACATCACCTAATATGCTTAATTGGTAGTAGGCTTTCGAGCCTATACAGCTTGGAGTAAGACAACATGCATAAAGAGGATGATGTGGTCAAAATACTCATTTGCCTAATAATTCTGCACTCCCTGTATTGTTGTGACATGTAGTCTATTCCAGTCATGTACAACATGAATCATATAAGAAAAGACTGAATATCCAAATCAATATTAAGTCCTTTTGGTTGCAAACAGTTTATTTCTTTTATCCAATATGTTTCACATTATCTTAATTTAAGTAGTCTGTTAGTATCCCAGACATTAGAGGCCACCGACTCTATAATTCTGACTTCCAAACTTTCATGGTTCTTATTGTGTGCAATTTTAAAATTTTGGGAAACACTATGGGGCTGATTTATTAAGAGTTGGATGGACATGATTCATGCATAAGCTGTCTGCATTTAACATTGCACAAGCAGTTCTGGTGAACTGCTTGTACAATGCCGCCCCCTTCAGATTTGCAGCCAATCGGCTGCTAGCAGGGGATGTCAATAAACCCGATCGTATGTGATCAGGCTGATTACTGTACGCCGCATCAGAGGTGGCATACGAGTTAAGTAGCAGCGGTCTTAAGACCGCTGCTTCTTAACTCCTGTTTCCAGCGAGCCTGAAGGCTGAACTGTCAAAATGAACAAAAGAGTTATGCTCCACGCCAATATGTGGGCACATCACACAATCCTTGATCTTACATTTATATGTGCTCGGAGTGCCCCCCATTCCGAGAGGCCGGTTAGTAGTTTCTTTTTTAATTTAGTAGGGGCCAACATATTTTTCAAATCCCTATTTTTTCTGAATACTACCTCTGGTTTCTCCCCAATAGACTGTTTAAGTACCGGATCTAACAGAAGCACCTGCCAGTGTTTCTTCAATATACTTTTAATCTTCTGATGTTGTTTGTTAAATTTGGTAATAAATGTTGGGTTTGATTTGTCAGTTGGTGCTTTTACTTTCTTATGCATTTTCTCCATTAAAGACCCCCCTGTCCATCTGTTCCACCCTTTGTTTTGTAGCTGCCAAAAGATGTTTATTATATTCCTTTTAGTCAAACTTCATAGTCAAAAGAGCAGCCAAATGTGTATAATCTTCAATCTTAGTACAGTTGTGTTTGACACGCTGGTATTGGCCTAAGGGTATGTTATCCTTCCACTGTTTTAAGTGGCCACTGTGTGCATTAAGCAACCCATTTCTATCAGTGGTTTTTCTAAAGTTCTTTACAGCTATTTTATTTCTATCCGGATCATTATATAGGGTTAGATCTAAAAAATCTATTTTTTCTTTTCTGGAGTTCATTCAGCAGAGGGGGCTGTTACTTGTGGTGTTCCTCAGGGTTCAGTTCTGGGGCCTGTTTTGTTTAACATATTTATCTGTGATATCAGCAAAGGGCTACAGGGGAAAGTATATCTGTTTGCAGATGATACAAAAATTTGTAACAGAGTGGATGTTCTGGGGGGGGGGGTTAGACAAATTTAGAAGTGATATACAACAATTGGAGGATTAAGCAAACGACTGGGATCTAAAGTTTAACACAGCAAAGTGTAAAATAATGCATTTAGGGAAGAAAAATCTAAATGTTAATTAGAGACTTAGTGACACTTTACTGACTGTTACAGATGAGGAACAGGACTTGGGAATTATTATTTCAGATGATTTAAAACTTAGTAAACAATGTAATAATGCAGCGAGTAAGGCTAGCAGAATGCTTGGATGTATTGGTAGAGGTATTTGCAGCAGAAATAGTAAGGTTCTTATGCCACTTTATATATCATTAGTTAGGTCTCATCTTGAGTATTGTGTGCAGTTCTGGAGGCCATATTTTCAGAAGGATATTAACAAACTTGAATCTGTGCAAAGGAGGGCTACCAAAATAGTACATGGTCTAAAAAATAAAACTTACCAGGATAGGCTCAATGACCTAAATATGTATAGCTTAGAGGAGAGAAGGGTTAGAGGTGATATGATATCAACTTTCAAGTATGTTAAAGGGCTTAGTAAAACTGAGGCTGTGGGTATTTTACATAAAATGTCAAGAACAAGGGGTCATGATCTCAAGCTAAAGGGTAGTAGATTCAGGAATAATTTGAGGAAGCACTTCTTTACAGAAAGAGTGATTGCTTTATGGAATAAACTTCCTCAAGAGGTAGTAGCGACAAACACTGTGCAGGACTTTAAAAATGCATGGGACAAGCATAATTCTATCCTCCAAACTAGATAAGTTTATATTGTTAGGTAATATCGGGCAGACTTGCTGGGCCTATGGCTCTTATCTGCCGTCAATATCTATGTTTCTTTTGAAAAATTGATAGTAAACTTGAGGTATAATTATTTTTATTCATGTGTTGTATAAAATTTTCCATGTCCTGGGGTTTTAATATCATCGATATAGCAATGACATCTAACTATTAGTGAAAAATAAGAATTATTATTCCAGATTGCATTATCGTCAAAGCTGGACATGTAGAGATTTGCATAGAATGGGGCAAATTATGTCCCCATCGCTGTGCCTTGTATCCGTTTGTAAAAATGGACTTCAAACATAAAGTAATTGTGTGTTAGAATGAAATGGGTAGAATCTAAAATATCTGTATCTGTGAGAGATCTGTATCTATGAGAGATCTCCTTTTGAACATTCTTCTTTTTATCATCGACACACCTTTTTCATGGGGGATGGTAGAATAAAGTGACCCATATGAAATCCAATTTCCAATCTACCCCTTCAAATTTTTTAATAACATCCATAGTGTCCCTTAAATAAGCTTTAGTATTTTTAACTAGTGGCTGTAAATAATAATCAATGTATTTTGATAGATTATCACACAACAAACCAATCCCCGACATGATTGGTCTTCCTGGGGGTTGTGTGATGCTCTTATGTACTTTGTGAGTCCTGACGTCTGTATGTATACCTGTAAGTCCTGACATCTGTATGTATACCTGTGAATCCTAATGTCTGTATGTATACCTGTGAGTCCAGATGTCTGTATACATACCTGTGAGTCCTGATGTATGTATACATACCTGTGAGTTCTGATGTCTGACTCTGTATGTATACCTGTGAGTCCTGACTTCTGTATGTATACCTGTGAATCCTAATGTCTGTATGTATACCTGTGAGTCCTGATGTCTGTATACATACCTGTGAGTCCTGATGTCTGTATACATACCTGTGAGTTCTGATATCTGTATGTATACCTTTGAGTCCTGACGTCTGTATACATATCTATGAGTCCTGACGTATGTATGTATACCTGTGAGTCCTGACGTCTGTATGTATACCTGTAAGTCCTAACGTCTGTATGTATACCTGTGAGTCCTGACGTCTGTATGTATACCTGTAAGTCCTGACGTCTGTATGTATTCCTGTGAGTCCTGACGTCTGTATGTATACCTGTGAGTCCTGATGTCTGTATGCATACCTGTGAGTCCTGACATCTGTATGTATACCTGTGAGTCCTGACGTCTGTATGTATACCTGTGACTCCTGACGTCTGTATACATATCTTTGAATCCTAATGTCTGTATGTATACCTGTGAGTCCAGATGTCTGTATACATACCTGTGAGTCCTGATGTATGTATACATACCTGTGAGTTCTGATGTCTGTATGTATACCTGTGAGTCCTGACTTCTGTATGTATACCTGTGAATCCTAATGTCTGTATGTATACCTGTGAGTCCAGATGTCTGTATACATACCTGTGAGTCCTGATGTATGTATACATACCTGTGAGTTCTGATGTCTGTATGTATACCTGTGAGTCCTGACTTCTGTATGTATACCTGTGAATCCTAATGTCTGTATGTATACCTGTGAGTCCTGATGTCTGTATACATACCTGTGAGTCCTGATGTCTGTATACATACCTGTGAGTTCTGATATCTGTATGTATACCTGTGAGTCCTGACGTCTGTATACATATCTATGAGTCCTGACGTCTGTATGTATACCTGTGAGTCCTGACGTCTGTATGTATACCTGTGAGTCCTGACGTCTGTATGTATACCTGTAAGTCCTGACGTCTGTATGTATTCCTGTGAGTCCTGACGTCTGTATGTATACCTGTGAGTCCTGACGTCTGTATGTATACCTGTGAGTCCTGACGTCTGTATGTATACCTGTGAGTCCTGACGTCTGTATACATATCTGTGAGGCCTGATGTCTTTATGAATACCTGTGAGGCCTGATGTCTGTATGTATACCTGTGAGTCCTGACGTCTGTATGTATACCTGTGAGTCCTGACGTCTGTATGTATACCTGTGAGTCCTGACGTCTGTATACATATCTGTGAGGCCTGATGTCTTTATGAATACCTGTGAGGCCTGATGTCTGTATGTATACCTGTGAGTACTGACGTCTGTATGTATACCTGTGAGTCCTGATGTCTGTATGTATATCTGTGAGTCCTGATGTCTGTATGTATACCTGTGAGTACTGACGTCTGTATGTATACCTGTGAGTACTGACGTCTGTATGTATACCTGTAAGGCCTGAAGTCTGTATACATACCTGTGAGTCCTGATGTCTGTATGTATACCTGTGAGTACTGACGTCTGTATGTATACCTGTGAGTCCTGATGTCTGTATGTATATCTGTGAGTCCTGATGTCTGTATGTATACCTGTGAGTACTGATGTCTGTATGTATACCTGTAAGGCCTGACGTCTGTATGTATGCCTGTGAGTCCTGAAGTCTGTATACATACCTGTGAGGCCTGATGTCTGTATGAATACCAAAGTATCCTGGGTGTCAGCTTAGTGATAGTATTCTGAGCATTTATTTGATAAAAATGTACTTATACCAGAACTAAGACATATTTTAGTATTGATATTTGCATATATAAAGGTAGAACAGTATTGCTTTTTATTACTGCTGTTATGCACTACTAAATAAGTTTCAAGCCTCTATATATGTTTTTATTCATATCGGGGATGCCCAATCTATACTGTTTTTAACTTTTAGATATGGGGTTAGGATTTGGATGCCTTGTGTATTTATAAAAAAAAGGCCTTTTCACTGTTAAATTTAAAGTTGCAGTGGTCTTTTATTGAGTGTGGAGACAACAATCATATTTTAAATAAGCTTTGCAGTCTATGTGGAATAATACTCTATGTCCCAAGCACCATAATTAACGTCATAGATTATTTTCTATATTAAAATCTAATTTTAGTAAAAGCCACCCAAAGGTATTGATTATTTAAAATGTTAATTGCATATTACCTATTAAAGGCCAGATTACAAGTGGAGCGCTAAATATTGCTTTAGTGACTATTTACATATATATTTAAATACACATATAAACACTTAAATATATATGTATTTAAGCATATACATATATATTTGCAGCATATATATTTGCAGGGAACACACAGTTCCTATAGACCGCAGTGTAAAGGCACTTTTCAGCGCTGTTTTTTTTCTAACACCCCACACCTGCCAACTTAACCCCCAAATGCTGCCTAGTGCTGTACTTTTATTAAAAAATAAAGATGCTGCTATCTTTATTTTTTAATCAAATACACTATTCTGTATTTTGGGGGCATGTGGGGCACATTTATAAAATTAGCAAGAGATCTGATCTCTGGTTAATTTTATAAAAGCTAATTGCTTCCAGGAGCTCACAGAAGCAAAAACCAGCCACTTGTAATGGTGGTTAATTATCGGGTGCCCGCAAACGGGCAGATTTGCCCGTTTGCGGACGCGCGATAATTTAGCGCTCCACTTGTAATATAGCCCTTAATACAATGCATTCTTACATGTTGTAGTATAGGTAGCACTGCCACAGAAACTGGTAAAGAAAAGAAGCAATGTTAAAAGCAAACAATGAAGGCTTATTTTAAAACATTGGTGTTGCCGTGCAGAGCCATTTGGGCTTCCATTTCATACCAATTATTGTAACTAATCCTCCACTTTATCTTTTCACTATTTGCTACTTTTTATAGTATGTATAATTAACATTTTATATTATAATATCAAAGTGACCAATGTTCCTTTAACTACACGCAAACTAAATCTCTACTATAATGCTGACTAACAATGACTGGGACTTCTGTTAAACATTTACATAAACCTGATCAGGTACAGGCTCTTTGCCAATTTTCATAAGACTATTTGCTTCAATGAGATAATGGGGTTATATTTGTTCTGTGTTTTTCCCAATACTGTCAGGTCATGCACATATTAGGTTCATATAGTTACATGGGTGCCTAATGTAAATCTACTACTTCAAAAGAAGACTTAGCAAACACAGCTAATTGTTTATATCATCATAGCATTTATTCTTCTACACACCTTAAAGGGACACTAAACCCAATTTTTTTTCTTTCATGATTCAGATAGAGCATGCAATTTTAAGCAACTTTCTATTTTACTCCTATTATCAATTTTTCTTCATTCTCTTGCTATCTTTATTTAAAAAGCAGGAATGTAATGCATCGGAGCCAGCCCATTTTTAGTTGAGAACCTGGGTTATGCTTGCTTATTGGTGGGTAAATGTAAGCCTCGAATAAGCAAGCACTATCTATGGTGCTGAACCTAAAATGGGCTGGCTGCTAAAATTTACATTGCTGCTTTTAAAATAAAGATACCAAGAAAATGAAGAAAAATTGATAAAAGGAGTAAATTAGAAAGTTGCTTAAAATGTCATGCTCTATCTGAACCATGAAAGAAGAAATTTGGGTTCAGTGTCCCTTTAGGTACCATTGTAAAGGGCATCACCATGCTGTTATGAGGTTTGTAAGTTTATATGAAGTGCAGCAGGTCTTTCATGGCTGAGTTCCTTGTGATATACTAGCCATTAGCATGCTATATCACTGTAATTATTACATTAATGTTCCCTTATTAAAGTTG
Organism: Bombina bombina; assembly: GCF_027579735.1. Taxonomy (NCBI): domain Eukaryota; kingdom Metazoa; phylum Chordata; class Amphibia; order Anura; family Bombinatoridae; genus Bombina; species Bombina bombina. The sequence goes on from NC_069500.1 coordinate 955,289,881, forward strand.
CATAATTTTGAAAAAAAGTAATTAGCAGATTTGTAGCTGTTACAAAAATGCCAAAGTCCTGACGTCTGTATTTATACCTCTGAGTCCTGACGTCTGTATGTGTATACCTGTGAGTCCTGACGTCTGTAAGTTTACCTGTGAGTCCTGACGTCTGTATGTATACCTGTGAGTCCTGAAATCTGTATGTATACCTGTGAGTCCTGACGTCTGTATAGATACGTGTAAGTCCTTATGTCTGTATGCATACCAGAGAGTCCTGACCTCTCTATGTATAGCTGTGAGTCCTGACATCTGTATGCATACCTGTGAGTCCTGACATCTGTAAGCATACCTGTGAGTCTCGACCTCTGTATGCATAGCTGTGAGTCCTTTCATCTGTATGCATACCTGTGAGTCCTGACGTCTGTATGTATACCTGTGAGTCCTGAAGTCTGTATGTATACCTGTGAGTCCTGAAGTCTGTATACATACCTGTGAGTCCTGAAGTCTGTATGTACACCTGTAAGTCCTGAAGTCTGTATGTATACCTGTGAGTCCTGACGTCGGTATGTATGCCTGTGAGTCCTGAAGTCTGTATGTATACCTGTGAGTCCTGAAGTCTGTATTATGTATACCTGTGAGTCCTGAAGTCTGTATGTATACCTGTGAGTCCTGACGTCTGTATGTATACCTGTGAGTCCTGACGTCTGTATGTATACCTGTGAGTCCTGACGTCTGTATGTAGTTATGTGAATCCTGACGTCTGTATGTATAACTGTGAATCCTGACGTCTGTATGTATACCTGTGAGTCCTGACATCTGTATGTATACCTGTGAGTCCTGACGTCTGTATGTATACCTGTGAGTCCTGACGTCTGTATGTAGTTATGTGAATCCTGACGTCTGTATGTATAACTGTGAATCCTGACGTCTGTATGTATACCTGTGAGTCCTGACATCTGTATGTATACCTGTGAGTCCTGACATCTGTATGTATACCTGTGAGTCCTGACGTCTGCATGTATACCTGTGAGTCCTGACGTCTGTATGTAGTTATGTGAATCCTGACGTCTGTATGTATAACTGTGAATCCTGACGTCTGTATGTATACCTGTGAGTCCTGACATCTGTATGTATACCTGTGAGTCCTGACGTCTGTATAGATACCTGTGAGTCCTTATGTCTGTATGCATACCAGTGAGTCCTGACCTCTGTATGTATACCTGTGAGTACTGACATCTGTATGTATACATGTGAGTCCTGACGTCGGTATGTATACCTGTGAGTCCTGAAGTCTGTATGTATACCTGTGAGTCCTGAAGTCTGTATGTATACCTGTGAGTCCTGATGTCTGTATGCATACCTGTGAGTCCTGACGTCTGTATGTATACCTGTGAGTCCTGAAGTCTGTATGTATACCTGTGAGTCCTGAAGTCTGTATACATACCCGTGAGTCCTGAAGTCTGTATGTACACCTGTAAGTCCTGAAGTCTGTATGTATACCTGTGAGTCCTGACGTCGGTATGTATGCCTGTGAGTCCTGAAGTCTGTATGTATACCTGTGAGTCCTGAAGTCTGTATTATGTATACCTGTGAGTCCTGAAGTCTGTATGTATACCTGTGAGCCCTGACGTCTGTATGTATACCTGTGAGTCCTTTTGTCTGTATGTATACCTGTGAGTCCTGACGTCTGTATGTAGTTATGTGAATCCTGACGTCTGTATGTATAACTGTGAATCCTGACGTCTGTATGTATACCTGTGAGTCCTGACATCTGTATGTATACCTGTGAGTCCTGACGTCTGTATGTATACCTGTGAGTCCTGACGTCTGTATGTAGTTATGTGAATCCTGACGTCTGTATGTATAACTGTGAATCCTGACGTCTGTATGTATACCTGTGAGTCCTGACATCTGTATGTATACCTGTGAGTCCTGACATCTGTATGTATACCTGTGAGTCCTGACGTCTGCATGTATACCTGTGAGTCCTGACGTCTGTATGTAGTTATGTGAATCCTGACGTCTGTATGTATAACTGTGAATCCTGACGTCTGCATGTATACCTGTGAGTCCTGACATCTGTATGTATACCTGTGAGTCCTGACGTCTGTATAGATACCTGTGAGTCCTTATGTCTGTATGCATACCAGTGAGTCCTGACCTCTGTATGTATACCTGTGAGTACTGACATCTGTATGTATACATGTGAGTCCTGACGTCGGTATGTATACCTGTGAGTCCTGAAGTCTGTATGTATACCTGTGAGTCCTGAAGTCTGTATGTATACCTGTGAGTCCTGAAGTCTGTATGTATACCTGTGAGTCCTGATGTCTGTATGCATACCTGTGAGTCCTGAAGTCTGTATGTATACCTGTGAGTCCTGAAGTCTGTATATATACCTTTGAGTCCTGATGTCTGTATGCATACCTGTGAGTCCTGAAGTCTGTATGTATACCTGTGAGTCCTGAAGTCTGTATACATACCTGTGAGTCCTGAAGTCTGTATGTATACCTGTGAGTCCTGAAGTCTGTATGTATGCCTGTGAGTCCTGGCATCTGTATTTATACTTGTGAGTCCTGACGTCTGTATGTATAGCTGTGGGTCCTGACGTCTGTATGTATACAAGGGAGTCCTGATGTCTGTATACATACCTGTGAGTCCTGATGTCTGTATGTATACTTGTTAGTCCTGACGTCTGTATGTATACCTGTGAGTCCTGACGTCTGTATGTATAGCTGTGAGTCCTGATGTCTCTATGCATACCTGTGAGTCCTGACGTCTGTATGTATACCTGTGAGTCCTGATGTCTGTATGTATACCTATAAGTCCTGACGTCTGTATGTATACCTGTGAGTCCTGACATCTGTATGTATACCTGTGAGTCCTGATGTCTGTATGTATACCTGTGAGTCCTGACGTCTGTATGTATAGCTGTGAGTCCTGACGTCTGTATGTATACCTGTGAGTCCTGAAGTCTGTATGTATTTATGTGAATCCTGAAGTCTGTATGTATACCTGTGAGTCCTGATGTCTGTATGTATACCTATAAGTCCTGACGTCTGTATGTATACCTGTGAGTCCTGATGTCTGTATGTATACCTGTGAGTCCTGATGTCTGTATGTATACCTGTGAGTCCTGACGTCTGTATGTATACCTGTGAGTCCTGAAGTCTGTATGTATGCCTGTGAGTCCTGAAGTCTGTATGTATGCTTGTAAGTCCTGACGTCTGTATGTATACCTGTGAGTCCTGATGTCTGTATGTATGCCTGTGAGTCCTGACGTCTGTATGTATGCCTGTGAGTCCTGACGTCTGTATGTATACCTGTGAGTCCTGAAGTCTGTATGTATGCCTGTGAGTCCTGAAGTCTGTATGTATGCTTGTAAGTCCTGACGTCTGTATGTATACCTGTAAGTCCTGACGTCTGTATGTATACCTGTGAGTCCTGACGTCTGTATGTATGCCTGTGAGTCCTGACGTCTGTATGTATACCTGTGAGTCCTGACGTCTGTATGTATACCTGTGAGTCCTGAAGTCTGTATGTATTTATGTGAATCCTGACGTCTGTATGTATAGCTGTGAGTCCTGACGTCTGTATGTATACCTGTGAGTCCTGACATCTGTATGTATACCTTTGTGTCCTGACATATGTATGTATACCTGTGAGTCCTTATGTCTGTATGCATACCAGTGAGTCCTGACCTCTGTATATATACCTGTGAGTACTGACGTCTGTATGTATAAATGTGAGTCCTGACGTCGGTATGTATACCTGTGAGTCCTGAAGTCTGTATGTATACCTGTGAGTCCTGAAGTCTGTATATATACCTTTGATGTATGCCTGTAAGTCCTGACGTCTGTATGTATACCTGTGAGTCCTGACGTCTGTATGTATACCTGTGAGTACTGAAGTCTGTATGTATACCTGTGAGTCCTGACTTCTGTATGTATACCTGTGAGTCCTGACGTCTGTATTTATACCTGTGAGTCCTTATGTCTGTATAGATATCTGTGAGTCCTTATGTCTGTATGTATACCTTTGAGTCCTGACCTCTGTATGTATACCTGTGAGTCCTGACATCCGTATGTATACCTGTAAGTCCTGGCGTCTGTATGTATACCTGTGAGTCCTGGCGTCTGTATTTATACCTGTGAGTCCTGACGTCTGTATGTATACCTGTGAGTTCTGGCGTCTGTATGTATACCTGTGAGTCCTGACGTCTGTATGTATAGCTGTGAGTCCTGACGTCTGTATGTATGCCTGTGAGTCCTGACGACTGTATGTATGCCTGTGAGTCCTGACTTCTGTATGTATACCTGTGAGTCCTGACGTCTGTATGTATACCTGTGAGTCCTGACGACTGTATGTATGCCTGTGAGTCCTGAAGTTTGTATGTATACCTGTAAGTCCTGACGTCTGTATGTATACCTGTGAGTCCTGACGTCTGTATGTATAGCTGTGAGTCCTGACGTCTGTATGTATAGCTGTGAGTCCTGACGTCTGTATGTATGCCTGTGAGTCCTGAGTCGTGACGTGCACTCATTGGAGGCAGGTGAAGCAGTGCCGCACCTGCCATTTGGGCCAAAAGAAAAACAAATAGAGAATTTTATTTAAAAAAAAAAAGTTAAATTTTTTTTTTTTTTTTACATGTCAAACTGTAATATTGCGCAATAGAGAGGCACTGGGTTCTGGTGTTTCTCTATTGCTCAATATTTGTAGTGTATTTTTATATCTAGCTGCTCTGAAGCATCACCCGGTGGTGATTTGCAGGAGCAGCGTGGCTGACAAAATTGCTATATGAGGCATCTCTCATGAGGCCTCGACTGTTCCCTGGGAGACCGGCTCATCCAATCAACACCGGTGTTGACTCTCTGGCTCTGCTTAGCCCTACTGACTGAGTGTCTGCGCATGCGCAAGTAAGGAGCAGCGCGGCGGCGGCGGGAACAACAGCCAGTGCCACTCATTCCTGCCTGACAGTGACACCTCAGCCCGAGCCAAGTAGCGTGGAGTGGAGGAGGAGGCTGCCGCCCTGATCTATGAGACTTGCACGTCGCACCGCATATCGCAGCTGCTGCCTGGCCCCTGCCCTGGTCCTGCCTGACTGTGACCTGTCGGCTGTCACCCACCTGTGACCTTACCTGAAGGAGGGAGCCCCCGTCCAAGTGCACACAGTCCGTCACACTGTCACACAAGTAAGTCATCATCAGAATGACAAGCCATGCCGTGTGATAGTGTGATGATCGTGCAGTACAGCCTGTATTGTAATATCATGATAATTATATATTTTTTATTGTGAGGCTTGGTTGGGGTTGTAACTTGTACTTGTAAGTTAAGGGTGATGATCGTTCAGTACAGCCTGTATTGTAATATCATGATAATTATATATTTTTTATTGTGAGGCTTGGTTGGGGTTGTAACTTGTACTTGTAAGTTAAGGGTGATGATCGTGCAGTACAGCCTGTATTGTAATATCATTATAATTATATATTTTTTATTGTGAGGCTTGGTTGGGGTTGTAACTTGTACTTGTAAGTTAATACGGGACCGGGTAGTGGGTGCCCCCCCCTCTGCTTAAATTTGAAGTGCATGTGTGTGTTGGAACTAGGAACTTGTGACTCAGTCTGATCCTCTTCTCTGCTTATTTGCTTAGTAAATGTATTTTGTGTATGACCCGGTCAGTGTTGTAAGTACTTAAAACACTGACCAGGTCATACACAAAATACATTTATTAAGCAAAACTTGCAAGTTGCTGGCTATGCTATGGTATGTTCCACAGTCCACTTCCCAACTTCTCTGGCAGCTTAATAAATAAATGTTAAAATGAGCAGCCATCTTGTGATTTAGTGCTTTTATTTGCTTAATACATGTATTTTGTGTTTGACAAGGTCAGTATTGTAACTTACTAAATATATTTAAATAAGAAATATATTTTAATGAGCAGCCATATTGTGATTTTGTGCTTATTTGCTTAATAAATGTAACTTACAACACTGACCAGGTCTTACACAAAATACATTTATTAAGCAAAACTTGCCAGTTGCTATGCTATGGTATGTTTGTTGAAAATCAGATCTAAATATGCTCATTAGCTACTGAGCATATTTAGATATTTTTTCCAACAAAGGATATTTGATTTTCTTCATTCTTTTGATATCCTTTGTAGAAAAGCATATCTAAATACGCTCAGTCTCTACTAAGCATATTTAGATATGCCTTTCAACAAAGGATATCAAAAGAATGAAGAAAAGCAGATATCCTTTGTTGAAAATCATATCTAAATATGCTCAGTAGCTAATGAGCATATTTAGATCTGAGTTTCTTCATTCTTTTGATATCCTTTGTTGAAAAGCATATCTAAATATGCTCATAGCTACTGAGCATATTTAGATATGATTTTCAACAAAGGATATCTGACTTTCTTCATTCTTTTGATATCCTTTGTTGAAAATCATATCTAAATATGCTCAGTAGATACTGATTGGTGGCTGCATATAGATACCTCATGCGATTGGCTCGCCCATGTGCATTGCTATTTCTTCAACAAAGGATATCTAAAGAATGAAGGTGTATCCGATTGCTAGCCACTGCCTCACCAGCCTCTGAAGTCACCGAACATGACGTCTGTATGTATACCTGTGAGTCCTGACGTCTGTATGTATGCCTGTGAGTCCTGAAGTCTGTATGCATACCAAAGTACCCTGGGTGTTAACTTGCCAAGTTGCATACCTCTGTATCCTGATGTTTAGTCTAAATACCTGTGTATCTGGTCAACCAGCCTTGCAAACCTGTATTCTATGTCCAGTTTGGCAAACCTGTGTTTCCTGACAGTCTGTTAAGATTACCCATGTATACTGGTGTGTGACAAGTCATCAGTAGTTTATGTTGTCTGATGTCCAGCCATCAGCAGTCTGTGTTACTGGCAAACAGCTACCAGCAGCATGGTCTGTATTCTGGTTTCTATAGTTACAACCTGCTTTGCGGAGTTCCTGGATTCTACAATGAAAAGCCTAAAATCTGATCTGAACTTTTATTCCCGAGTTTATAGTTTCTGTAGTGAAATCCTGTTCCCTGGTCTCATCAGTGACAAGCCTTGAACCTCATCCTCAGTGACATCATATCCTATGCACATTCTGTGACTATCTGGAACCTTGGCCTATGTTGTGGTGTTCTCTTTGAACGTGTGTCCCTGTTTACCTTCAGTTTGTAAATTAAAAGTAGATGCCAGTTCTCCTTGTCTGTCAGCCTTTGGCCCTAGCAGCTGAGCTCTTGCAGTCCTAGAGAGTTGCTGCCTTGCGCTTGCTTCAGTTGCACCTACCTTTATTCTGCCATTTAGATTCTGATTTGTATTTCCTGAATGAAGGAATTTCATTTTGTTCCAGAGATTATTACCTTATCACTTAAGCCTGCATTCCTGACCTCATCCTCACCATATAAGACTGAGTTTAACTTTCTAAGCTCTATATACACTTTGCTTGCATCTTGTATTTTGAAAGCTTTAACTACAAAAATTTAAAATTTTAATTTTAAAAGTCCACATTGCATCTTGGCTCTCTGACAACTATGACAAGATTTGATTGTGTAGCATTTCGCATATTCTTGAATTATGATTATGTCTATTATTTAACCTTGCTCTTAGTCACAATGGTGATAGTGTTCTGAGCATTTATTTGATAAAAATGTACTTACACCAGCACTAAGCGATATATTTTAGTTTTAATATTTGCATTTCTACAGGTAGAACTGTATTGCTTTTTTAAACTGCTGTTATGCACTTCTAAATAAGATTCAAGCCTCTATATATGTTTTCTTAAAATTGGGGACGCCCAATCTATACTGTTTTTAACTTTAAGATATGGGGCTTAGGATTTGGATGCCTCGTGTATTTATAAAAAAGGCTTTTTCACTGTTGCAGTGGTCTTTTACTGAGTGTGAAGACAACAATGATATTTTAAATAAGCTTTGCAGTCTATGTGGAATAAGACTCAGTGGGGCCCATTTATCAAGCTCTGAACGGAGCTTGTGGGCCCGTGTTTCTGGCGAGTCTTCAGATTCGCCAGAAACAGCAGTTATTAAGCATCGGTCTAAAGACCGCTGCTCCATAACCCTGTCCGCCTGCTCTGATGAGGAGGACAGGAATTGCCGGAAACCAACCCGATCGAGTACGATCGGGTTAATTGACACCTCCCTGCTGGCGGCCGACTGGCCGCGAGTCAGCAGGGGGCGGCGTAGCACCAGCAGCTCTTGTGAGCTGCTGGTGCAATGTTAAATGCGGAGAGCGCATTGCTCTCCGCATTCAGCGAGGTCTTGCAGACCTGATCCGCACTGTCGGATCAGGTCCGCAAGATCTTTAATAAATAGGCCCCTATGTCCCAAGCACCAAAATTAATGTCATAGATTATTTTGTATATTAAAATCTAATTTTAGTGAAGCCACCAAAAGATATTGATAATTTAAAATGTAAATTGCATATTACCTATTAAGGGCCAGATTACAAGTGGAGCACTAAATATTGCTTTAGTGAAAGCGATATTTGCGCTCCACTGAGTAATACCAACACACGCTAATCGCACTGGTATTACAAGTTGTCAGCAACTGACGAGGGCGTGCTTCCATAGGCTCCAAAGGGAGTGCAGTGATGGCAGCAAATATAAATATATATTTATATGACTATATACTTATATATTTATGTATTAATATGTGTATATACACATATAAACACATACATATATATGCATATAAGCATATACATATATATTTACAGGGAACACACAATTCCTATAGACCACAATGTAAAGGCACTTTTCAGTGCTTTTTTTTCTAACACCCTACTCTTGCCAACTTTAAAGCCACAAATACTACTAGTGCTGTTATTTTATTAAAAATGAAAGATGCTGCTATCTTTCAGCTAGATTACGAGTTTTGCGTTATGCGTGAAAAAGCAGCGTTAAGGCTCTTTTTCACTACTGCTGGTATTACGAGTCTTGCAGGTTTAGCTGCACCGCACACTTTTTTGGCCATAACGTAACGTAATTACCGCAGCTTTCAAAAAGTCCTTTTTCAATGGGACTTCCATAGCGCCGGTATTACGAGTCTGCCTGGGAGGCCAAAAAGTGAGCGGTACAGCCAATACCGTCAAGATCCATCCATACCGTAAACTGAAAGTCAGTAGTTATGGGTTTTACACTACAAAGCTGTAACATAAAACTCACAAGTAAAGTGCTAAAAAATACACTAACACCCATAAACTACCTATTAACCCCTAAACCGAGGCCCTCCCGCATCGCAAACACTAAAATAAAATTATTAACCCCTAATCTGCCGCTCCGGACATCGCCACCACTATAATAAACATATTAACCCCTAAACCGCCGCACTCCCGCATCACAAACACTAGTTAAATATTATTAACCCCTAATCTGCCGCCCCTAAAATCGCCGTCACCTACCTACATTTATTGACCCCTAATCTGCCGCCCCCAACGTCGCCGCCACTATACTAAACTTATTAATCCCTAAACCTAAGTCTAACCCTAACACCCCCTAACTTAAATATAATTAAAGTCTAAATAAAAATGACTATCATTACCTAAATAATTCCTATTTAAAACTAAATACTTACCTGTAAAATAAACCCTAAGATAGCTACAATATAACTAATAGTTACATTGTAGCTAGCTTAGGCTTTATTTTTATTTCATAGGTAAGTTTGTATTTATTTTAACTAGGTAGAATAGTTACTAAATAGTTATTAACTATTTACTAACTACCTAGCTAAAATAAATACAAATGTACCTGTCAAATAAAATCTAACCTGTCTTACACTAACACCTATCCTTACACTACAATTAAATCAATTACACAACCCCCCCACTAAATTACACAAAATAAAAAAAGAAATTATAAGATATTTAAACTAATTAGACCTAATCTAATAGTTCTATCAAAATAAAAAAGCCTCCCCAAAATAAAAAAAAACCCTAGCCTAAAGTAAACTACCAACAGCCCTTAAAAGGGCCTTTTGCTGGGAATTGCCACAAAGAAATCAGCACTTTTACCTGTAAAAAAAATACAAACAACCCCTCAACAGTAAAACCCACCACCCAAACAACCAACCCCCCAAATAAAATCCTATCTAAAAAAACCTAAGCTCCCCATTGCCGTGAAAAGGGCATTTGGATGGGCATTGCCCTCAAAAGGGCATTTAGCTATTTTTCAAGTGCCCAAACCCCTAATCTAAAAATAAAACAAATCCAATAAACCCTTAAAAAAGCCTAAAACTAACCCCCGAAGATCCACTTACAGTTTTTGAAGACCTGACATCCATCCTCAACGAAGCGGCAGAAGTCCTCATCGAAGCTGGCAGAAGTCTTCATCCAAGCGGCCGAAGTCTTCATCCAAGCCCGCAGAAGTCTTCATCCAGATGGCATCTTCTCTCTTCATCCATCCAGCGTGGAGCGGCTCCATCTTCAAGACATCCGGTGTGGAGAATCCTCTTCAATTGAGGTCTTCTTGCAGAATGAAGGTTCCTTTAAATTACGTCATCCAAGATGGCGTCCCTTGAATTCTATCAGCCAATCGGAATTAAAGGTTAAAAAATCCTATTGGCTGATGCAATCAGCCAATAGGATTGAGCTTCAATCCTATTGGCTGATCTAATCAGCCAATAGGATTGAGCTTGCATTCTTTTTGCTGATTGGAACAGCCAATATAATGCAAGCTCAATCCTATTGGCTGATTGCATCAGCCAATAGGATTTTTTAACCTTTAATTCCGATTGGCTGATAGAATTCTAGCCAATCGGAATTCAAGTGACGCCATCTTGGATGACGTAATTTAAAGGAACCTTCATTCTGCAAGAAGACTTCGATTGAAGAGGATGCTCCACGCCAGATGTCTTGAAGATGGAGCCGCTCCGCGCCAGATGGATGAAGATAGAAGATGCCGTCTGGATGAAGACTTCTGTGGGCTTGGATGAAGACTTCGGCCGCTTGGATGAAGACTTCTGCCGGCTTCGATGAGGACTTCTGCCGATTCGTTGAGGATGGATGTCGGGTCTTCAAAAACTGTAAGTGGATCTTCGGGGGTTAGTGTTAGGCTTTTTTAAGGGTTTATTGGGTGGGTTTTATTTTTAGATTAGGGGTTTGGGCACTTGAAAAAGAGCTAAATGCCCTTTTAAGGACAATGCCCATCCAAATGCCCTTTTCAGGGAAATTGGGAACTTAGGTTTTATTAATTAGGATTTTATTTGGGGGGTTGGTTGTGTGGGTGGTGGGTTTTACTGTTGAGGGGTTGTTTGTATTTTTTTACAGGTAAAAGAGCTGATTTCTTTGGGGCAATGCCCCGCAAAAGGTCCTTTTAAGGGCTATTGGTAGTTTAGGCTAGGGTTTTTTTTTTTATTTTGGGGGGGATTTTTTTATTTTGATAGGGCTATTAGATTAGGTGTAATTAGTTTAAATATCTGATAATTTCTTTTTTTATTTTGTGTAATTTAGTGTTTTGTTTTTTTTGTAATTTATGTAATTTATTTAATTGTAGTGTAAGGTTAGGTGTTAGTGTAAGACAGGTTAGGTTTTATTTTACAGGTAAATTTGTATTTATTTTAGCTAGGTAGTTAGTAAATAGTTAATAACTATTTAGTAACTATTCTACCTAGTTAAAATAAATACAAACTTGCCTGTAAAATATTAATAAAACCTAAGCTAGCTAAAATGTAACTATTAGTTATATTGTAGCTAGCTTAGGGTTTATTTTACAGGTATTTAGTTTTAAATAGGAATTATTTAGGTAATGATAGTAGGTTTTATTTAGATTTATTTTAATTATATTTAAGTTAGGGGGTGTTAGGGTTAGGTTTAGGGGTTAATAAATTTAGTATAGTGGCGGCAACGTTGGGGGCGGAATATTAGGGGTTAATAAATGTAGGTTGCGATACGGGAGTATGTCGGTTTAGGGGATAATATGTTTATTATAGTGGCGGCTAAATTGGGGCGGCAGATTAGGGGTTAATAAGTGTAGGTAGGTTGCGGCGACATTGGGGGCAGGAGATTAGGGGTTAATAAATGTAATGTAGGTGTTGGCGATGTTTGGGGCAGCAGATTAGGGGTTAATAAGTATAATGTAGGTGTTGGCGATGTTGGGGGCGGCAGATTAGGGGTTAATAAATATAATGTAGGTGTCGGCGATGTTGGGGGCAGCAGATTAGGGGTTAATAAGTGTAAGATTAGGGGTGTTTAGACTCGGGGTTCATGTTAGGGTGTTAGGTGTAAACATAAATTTTGTTTCCCCATATGAATCAATGGGGCTGCGTTACAGAGCTTTACACTGCTTTATTGCAGGTGTTAGGCTTTTTTTCAGCCGGCTCTCCCCATTGATGTCTTTGGAGAAATCGTGCACAAGCACGTAAAACCAGCTCACCGCAGCTTTCAGCAGCGTTGGTATTGGAGTTGGAGGTACGGAGCTCAATTTTGCTCTACGCTCACTTCTTGCCTGCTAACGCCGGGTTTATATAAACCTGTAATACCAGCGCTGTAGGGAAGTGAGCAGTGACAATAACTTGCAAGTTAGTATCACATCCCTCATAACGCAAAAATTGGAATCTAGACGTTTTTTTTTAAATAAAATACACTATACTGTATTTTGGGGACATTTGGGGCACATTTATAAAATGAACCAGAGATCTTATCTCTGGTTAATTTTATAAGCGCTAATTGCTACCGGGAGCACACAGTAGCAATAGCCAGCCACTTGTAATGGCTTGTTAATTATCGTGTGCCCGCAAACAGCCAGTTTGTTCGTTTGCGCACATGCGATAATTTAGCGCTCCACTTGTAATATAGCCCTTAAAACAATGCATTCTCACATGTTGTAATGTAGGTAGCACGGCCACCCAAACCGGTACAGAAAAGAAGCAATGTTAAAAGCAAACAATGAAGGCTTATTTTAAAACATTGGTGTTGCCGTGCAGAGCCATTTGGGCTTCCATTTCATACCAATTATTGTAACTAATCCTCCACTTTATCTTTTCACTATTTGCTACTTTTTATAGTACACTGTATGTATAATTAACATTTTATCTTATAATATCAAAGTGACCAATGTTCCTTTAACTACACGCAAACTAAATCTCTACTATAATGCTGACTAACAATGACTGGGACTTCTGTTAAACATTTACATAAACCTGATCAGGTACAGGCTCTTTGCCAATTTTCTTAAGGCTATTTGCTTCAATGAGATAACGAGGTTGTATTTGTTCTGTGTTTTTCCCAATACTGTCAGGTCATGCACATATTAGGCTCATATAGTTACACATTAGTGCCTAATGTAAATCTACTACTTCAAAAGAAGACTTAGCAAACACAGCTAATTGTTTATATCATCATAACATTCATTCTTCTACACACCTTAAGTACTATTGTAAAGGGCATCACAATGCTGTTATGAGGTTTGTAAGTTTATATTGAGTGCAGCAGGTCTTTTATGGCTGAGTCCCTTGTGATATACTAGCCATTAGCCTACTATATCACTGCAGTAATTACATTAATGTTCCCTTATCAAAGTTGCATAATTTTGAAAAAAAGTAATTAGCAGATTTGTAGCTGTTACTAGTGACTTCAATGCCAAAGTTCAGTTGAACTGATAAAGTCATTTGAAAGTTATTTAATGTAGAAAAAAGTGCTGTTTTTCCAGAAAAAAATTCCTTTGACTTATAATTGGGTTTTGTGGCCAGTTCTTCAGCTAAATATATTTTCATGAAACTTTGCATGCGGATACCCTTTGGCTTAATATAATGCCCTTTGGTAGTCTGAAGTTAATAACTTTTTTTTATTATTATTTTTAAGCTATTTCATACGAATTTGCTTTTGTTTTGCAACAGTCCCCAGTCCAGTATAGTGTCATGGGATTTCACTGGAATCTCACAAGATTTCATAGTAAACTTCTTTAAACTGATGAAGGAAATAAAGCATCTGAAATTTGCAGCACAGTTACTTTAAGTCTCTTTACAATGGAATATGGCTATTGAGGACATTTTTAGATAAAATATCATCTTTTTTTTTTACAGACACATACAAAACACAGAAATTGTCTGCACTCTCAAACCGGACCTTGATGTGGTACTGGGCCTATCACCTTGCAGCCCATTTCTGTGTTTTGTTTTTGTCTAGGGAAATTACAAAGGGCCTGTGTCACCCTTGTTTTTATCTCAGCGTCTTTGGTTGAAGGCCCGTATCTTGTGACTATAGGTTAGATACCCAGGTCTGTCACCATTTGTCCAAATGCTGTAACTAACTTTGCCATTTTGCTTTTAATCTAGCTATGTGCTTGCAAGAGAGCGCAATACTTTTTCTGTGTTTTATAAATATATATATATTTTCGTATGTGTGTTTGTATATATACATACATATATTAAACACACACAGACACATATACTGTACATTAAATAGTAACCCATTAAAAGTTGGATTTGTATTTTATAGCTACAAGGCCTAGAAAAGATCCAGCTGCACCAAGGTAGTTTGCGGCAGGGGTGAGGGATGGGGGCTCCAATGGGTGCCTTAAGGACTTTAAACCAGAGTGCCAGGGCCTAATTTTAAGGTGCTAGTGGCGCCTGGCACCTATGAAAAAGACATAGTTACATGACAGGTTATTTGGAGACTGAATGAGTAAACACATAAATTCAGTATTCCACAGATATTATGATTAATTAGATATAATGTATATTAAAGGGACAGTAAAGTCAAAACTAATTTTTCATTATTCAGAAAGGGCATGCAATTTTTTTTTTTTTTTTTTTTTTTTAAATATTTATTTAAATCCAGCAGAGTGTACAGTCAAAGTAAATTCAACCTCTTTATGCCACGCAGGGCCAGGTAAACCACATTTCGGAGAACAAAAAAAAGAAAAAAAGTAATTTAAAACAATAACTTCATTTTATCTTAATAAATTGGTCCCCACAACATAAAATTTGTGCACTAAGCTGGAGTCTTTTCTATTTTGTTTATACTGGTTAAGGAGACAAAGAAAAAGAAGAGAAAAAAAAAAAAAAAAAATTAAGAGGGGAAAAGGGGAGGGGAAAGGAAAAAGGAGAGGGGGAGAGAAAAAAAAAAAAAAAGGGGGGGTAGAAGAGGGAGGGGAGAGAGAAAAAGGAAAAGGAATATGGGATGTGAAATGAAAAAGGGCCCACCCGCGTCAGAACACCTTCAGGTCTCTACCAAGCACCCAGAAGGACCAACTCCGAGTTATTAAAGGGGAATATAAGGTCATGTATTTCTGTATCTGGTAGTGACTTGATAAAGGCAGACCATTTACTAAAGAATCGTCTAATGTCTAGGTCATTATCTAAGTTAGTGTCCCTTTGTTCTAAAAGGCATTGTTTTCTCAGACAATTCTTTATCTCTGAGATAGATGGTACCGCCCTCATCTTCCATTTTTTGAAGATAAGATATCTGGTTGCTAAAATAGCTAAAAATATCAATTTATTCTCTGGGTTATGTTCCCCATGGCCAAAGACAATCAGTAACTGTGTAAGACCCGGATGGGAGATCCTGAGGATTTTGTTAATCCAGAACTCTAATTTGTGCCAAAGGTGTCTTATTCTGGGGCAGCTCCAAATCATATGTATTGTATCTACTGCGGGGAGTGAGCACTTTGGACATTTGTTGAAGCTGGCGTAATGAATTTTCTCACCTTTTTTAGGGGTGAAATATGCATTGTGAAGAAGTTTAATGTGCATCTCACGCCATGTGGCTGAGAGAGAAACCTGAGCCACTTTGCAAATTGAGCTTTGAATAATTTTTGTATCAATGGTTGATTGTGGTAATAACCTATTCCATAGGGCAGTAATTTTCTCTAGCTCTGCAGCACCTTTGGCTGATATAAGTAGCTGATAGCATGGGGAAATGGACCTGATGCCGTTCTTGAACAGAGTGATCCAGCCTTCCAGCTTTCCCATATTCCAGCTCCATCCCGCTTCGTTCACTTGTTCGAGTAGAAAGTGTCTAACTTGTAGGAATGCAAAGAATTCCTTATTACTGATGTGAAACTCTCCTTTTAGCTCATCAAAGGATTTGACAATGTTCCTTTCTGGGTCCCAAAGTTGTATTATCCTGCTCAGACCTAGGTCTTGCCACTTCCTAAAGGTTCCTGAACTGACTCCTGCAGGGAATTTCGGATTTCCCTGTATTGGAAGATAGTGAGAGATTTTCCCATTTAGGAATAATAAATTGCTTATTCTCCACCAGGCCCTTAGTGGATTGAAAACAGATTTAAATCTTTTGATACTACCTGGCAGGTCTTTGGGTGGGCAGTGAACCAGCGCGATCAGCTGATACGGGCTACACATATCTTCTTCCAGGGGCTGATTCGTAACATAGTTACTCTGGGATAACCAGTCGGCCACCACACGAGCTAAAAAAGTATAATTATAGGATCGGATATCCGGCAATGCAAGACCAGCACTCTCTTTTGATAGAAAAAGTTTATTCAGGGATATCCTAGGTCTTTTTTCCTGCCAAAGGAATTTGCTAAGTGAGCCGTTTAAGCAGCGTATGTCTTTCTCCAAGAGAATTAATGGGACGTTCTGAAGAACGTATAGGAGTTTTGGGAGCAAGATCATTTTAAACAAAGCAATCCGTCCGGATAAAGATAGTGGGAGAGATTGCCAATTTTTAAGTTTTTCCCTGATCAATTCAAAGATCGGAGAGAAATTAAGATTGTACAGGTCCCCCTGGGATGAAGGGATTAAGATTCTGAGATATTTAAGAGATATTTTAGATATGGTAAAGGGGATATCATAAAGAGAGTCTTTGTTTTGTCTCAGCCATAGTAGTTCAGATTTTGCTTCATTAATCCTGTACCCCGAAAAAGACCCAAATTGAGTAGTGATGTTTAACAATTTGGGGATGCTGGATTTGGTATCTGAAAGATATAGCAGAATGTCATCCGCATATAAAGCAATTTTTATAACTTGCTTCCCCACCTTGATGCCTGGAAGTTGTTGCCTAACCATAATTGCTAGTGGTTCGATTGAGATGTCAAAAAGAAGGGGGGAGAGGGGGCACCCCTGGCGCGTTCCCCTCTCAAGAGTTATCTGTGAGGATGCTATAGAGTTGACAATCAGAGTAGTATGTGGTTCTTTATAGAGATTCATAATGAATTCGAGGAATTTACCTTTGAAACCGAAATTTGTCAGAGATGAAAAAAGATGGTCAAAATGTATCGAATCGAATGCTTTCTCTGCATCGATTGAGAGAATAGCCAGGTCGGGTGCCACCCCCTCCCCCCCTCCCTCGAGTGCCTCCAGTTTCCTGAAGTACTCCGTGACCAGTATGGCCTCTCTGATTTTAGCTGAGGAGTTTCGGCCCCTGAGAAACCCTGCCTGATCCGGATGTATCACCGTGGCAAGTGAAGCTTGGAGACGATCAGCAAGGATAGAGCAGAATATCTTATAGTCTCCGTTCAGGAGAGCTATGGGCCTGTATGATTCTTTGAGGGAGGGATCTTTCCCTCCCTTCAAAATTAAGACTGTATTAGATGAGGAAAAAGAGGCGGCCACCCGATTGCCTTGGATGTACATACTGTTAAATAAATTGTTAAGATAGGGGGTGATCTCAGGATTCAGAATTTTGTAGAACTCGTTTGGGAGACCATCTGGTCCAGGTGATTTATTATTGGCAAGATCTTTAATTGTTTTGTTTATCTCTGATTCGGTAATTGGTGTATTTAGGGAGTTAATCAATTCCGTTGATATTTTTGGACAAGTTACTTGACTCCAGAATTGGGATGCCTGTGAAATATCTGAGGCTCTGTTTAGATAAAGATTCTGATAGTAGCTGGTAAAAGCTTTCGCTATTGCTTCTGGTTTATCAAGAAAGCTACCCTCCTCTTGAATCTTTTCAATGAGAGATGTTTTCCTTTCCCTTTTTACCAAATTTGCCAATAATTTGCCAGATTTGTTGCCAAATCTATAGATTCTAGCTTGGAATCTAAGATCCCTCTGCGTTTCCTGGAAGATTGTAAATGTATCTCTTGTGTTTTTAGCCCGAATGTATTTCGCCCAGCATCTAGGTGATTTTTCAAGTAAATAAGAGTTATATGAGTTGATCACTGAGCTAGTAATTTCTTTCTCCCTTTGTCGTATTTTCCTAGATCTCTCTGCGCTATAGGCTATAATTTCGCCCCGGAGGACTGCCTTAGCAGCCTCCCAAAAAAGCAGGGGCGAATCTATGTGGTCTTGATTATGATCCAGGTAATCCGCAAATTTGAGTTTAAGCCAATTCTTAAACTTCAGATCATTCGCAAGAAAGGAGGGAAATAAAAAGCGTGTTGGTTTCTTATTATAGCAGCTGGTCTGCAGCTCAAGCGAAATGGGGCCGTGGTCTGATAGAAAGATAGGAGACAAGCCTGCTTTTGCCTCTGTCAGCCTTATTCTATCACTGATGAGAAAAAGATCGATTCTAGACATTGTTTTGTGCGCCTTGGAC